>NC_142810.1:33852102-34075400 GCF_049724085.1 Artemia sp. Qi Xiang Cuo | reverse complement strand
TTCCAATGATTGTCTTTTAATGTAAACACAGATAATGCTTCAATTACTAAGGACGAAAGTTCGTTCTTTAGTGTAATTTATATTTCTTAACATTGGACGTAATCGTCTCTTACTAGGTTGCTAGCTACCGCTGCGTAAAATTTTTCTCAATTTACGAAGATCAGCCTGCAATTTTGCCATCTTCTTGTATTTTTGAATGTAATTTTTCCTTTTGTCCTTTATTAACTAATTCCAATGTATGCAATTGTTAGTTATTCCAATGATCGTCTTTCAATGTAATCTAATGGTGTACTTTTTGTTTTGAACTGTCTTTTCTTAGGAGTTTTGGGTTTTTATGTTTCTTAACACTGGACGTGATCGTCTCTTACTAGGTTGCTAGCTGCTGCTGCAACCCTGATATTTATTATAATTTTTGATATATTGAATTTAAATAAAACTGTACTAGCCTATACTATAGTTAAGTGGCCTACAAAATTTAGCATAGGCAAGAGGTCGTTCTCTATTATATTTTTTGTATTAAAAAATTTATTATCATGTCATATATGTAACTTCTATTTAATGAGTCTCTGACGGTACAATTGTATGCATATCCATTTTTTACGCGGGAGATTAGGGTTCGATTCCTCTTCTGGAAGAACTGGGCTTGAGTTTGCTCTTTACTATACAACAAGAAGAACAAACCCTTCCATATATTGGACTTTGTAAGCTGCCTGATTCTTTGAGGTTAGTCTGTTATTATAATCAATTACTATGGACTACAGATCGTTCTTTAATGTAACTAAACAAATACAAACAGGAAAAAGCCTACGGCTTTTCTTCTTTGAAACAGTAAGAGATGAAATTCAAAAAGTCAAGTAGCTAACTAAGTCCAATGTATGGAATGGTTTGTTATTTCAGTGACCGTCTTTTAATATAATAAAACTAGCAAAACAGTTTTTAAGTCTTATGAAGATTTAACTGATGTGTCAAAAGTAAGGTTGCAAGTCGACGATTTTGTTTTGGCCTTATTATAATTGGTATGGTGAAATAATAATATGCATATGGTTCTTAAATCATACTTCTTTATGGTTCCATTCGGTCTAGTGGCTTGGATAGTTAACTTTCACTTAAGAGGCCCGGGCTCGATTCCCGGCGTGGGAAAATTTTTAACTCTATAATGTTCGAACATTCGAACCTTTTAGAATTTATAATGATGTATAATATAAATACAGTAATCTTCACTGTAGTGAAGTTGCCTATGCAAGTTAGTATAAAAAGAGTTCGATCTTTATTATAATACTTTTTAAAGTAGAATCAATTTTCTCAAAAAAATTGCATTTTTGATGTATTTTCATACTGCAGTCTTTTCAAAGATTTTACGTCACGTCGCTAATTAAGTCATGTATGGTTATTAGTACACAATAGGTTTTAGATATTACGTCATGTCACTTATTACGTCATATATGGTTATTAGTAGATAATAGGTAAAATATTCGTTCTTTATTATAATGTCGTTCTTTATTTTAATTAGTTTTTTACCATATAGTAACAATTTTTTATATAATAAAAATTAATTTTTTTAATTACAAAATTTTTTTATATACCGCAGTTTCCTTTAAAATAATCATTACACAACTCTTTATTATGACCACGAACTGTTTGATTTAACACTTAAGTTACTATGGGTTCAGTTCATTCCTTATTGTAAAACGAATGCCCATGCTTTCTTGTGTCCCTGTAATTGATTTCACAATAATCCAAGCCGCCAAGGTAGAAATTAACCAATTTGTCAGTTGAAAATTTTAATGCTATATTATTTTCAAGGATATCAAACAGAATTTGACATAATTCAATATCCGTCGGATAGAGCTTGCAGATATCAGGGTGACATTGCCAAGTAACCTGCTGCCCAATTTTTGGTTTTGAATGTTTACTCAGACTGCTATAGGTGACTTCAGCCATCATAATTTCCTTGTCAGATCTAGTTTTAGAGCATTTTTCAATAGTTGTCTCGTACTTTTCAGGACAGTTTGTTCTACTACACAGAGAATTTTTTGCCAAATATTCAGTAGAACTAAACGAACTGTTTAAAACACAGTTAGAAATGCTTTTTTCTTGAGTCGGTGTTCCAGGAATTTGTTCTAAATCATTAGTCTTACAAACACATTTACTAATAACCCTAACAGGCTCGTTTTCGCCATAATTGAAAAACATTGCTTTTCCTTCGCTGTTGATAGGTATGCTTGTATATATATATTTTTATTGCTGCTACATAGACTGCAATTACTCCTTCCAAAATTAATATACGAATTTTCTAAGAAGTACGCCTCCGTATATTCACTGTGTTGTCGAAAATTTTCCATTGCATCTATAAACTGTTCCGCAGTTGCCAATCCATACCTTGGAAGCTTTTCGTTAAACTGACAACATTTCCTTTGGATATTACTATGAAGCTTTGCCAAAGAATTTCTAGCCGACTTTTCAACAGCATCTGCTATTTCAAAGAGAATTTTAATCTGTAATTTTGAATACTTTTCGTGATCCCAATAAAACATGCGTAAAATGTTTCTCAATTTACAAAGATCAGCCTGCATTTTTGCCATCTTCTTGTATTTCTGAATGTAATTTTTCCCTTTGTCCTTATGCGATCTTCGGTACAACCTCGCAGAGAATTTAATTTTTTCATTATAGCTTTTGTCACCCCAGTATCTACCCATTATTCTGGTAGCAACTTTTTTCTTATGTTTGTTTCGGTAATCTTCATCATTATCATACCGTTCCTTACTCTTTTGTTTGGCAGTCTCAATTTTCGCATGTCTATAATCTTCATCATTATGATAACACATCTTGCTGTTTTGTTTTGCTCTCTCAATTATTACTTCTCGATACACCTTGTCAGTTGAATACCTTTGCTTTTTTCTTTCCAAGATGTTGTCTCTGTTTTTTGTATAGTACTGTTTTTTTAGATTACGTATAATAACTCACTTAGAAGGCATCCTATTACAAAACAAGAAATAATATTTTCTTCTAATTAACACTTCTTATAACTCGTATCAGGTATCCATAACCTAACAAAAAATAAAACTAATTTTTAAATTTTCAAGTATTTTGTTAGTTTGAATGAAAAGATTAGAATTATTGCTCAGATATCATAAATATTTTTGCAGTTTACATAATAACTTTAGCGATTTTAAACTGAAAAATAAAATATATATTAAAAAATGTAAGTTTTTGGTCTGAAAATACATAGTCAATCCCACATCGGGTAGTTAGAACCTAACCAAAAATAAAACTAATTTTAACATTTTAAGGTATTTTTCCAGCTTGTATTGAAATATTCAAACTATTGCTCGGATACCATGGATATTTTTGCAGTTTACACAAGCTGCAAAGAACGCACAGGCTGATCTTTGTAAACTGAGAAAAATTTTACGAATGTTTTACCGGGATTACGAAAAAATATTCAAAATTAAAGATTAAAATTATCTCTGAAAGAATAGATTTTGTTGAAAAGTCAGCTAGAGATGCTTTCGCAAAACTTCATAGTAATATCCAAAAGAAATGTTGCATGTTTAGTGAAAAGCTTCCAAGGTATGGACCGGCAACTGTGGAACAGTTTACAGATGTAATGGGAAATCTTTTACATCACTGTGAATATATGGAGGCATAATTGTCCTTTACTTAGTTTCAGCTTAAATTCGATGATCGAGCCTTTATGTACTACATCCAACGACTATGACGTCATTGATCAATATTGTATATACAAAATTAAGTTTTTCGTGAAAAATAATTAATAAAAAAATTAAGTGCAAAAGGCGCTAGATCTAGAGATTTCTTTTAAAATGAGCCATTGAACAACTCTCTACGATGTTACAGTGCCAAGCTATCTCTGGAAACAAAAGAAAGAAAAAAATATCCCGTTTGTGCAGAATAACGTGGTTAAAGTCAATTTTCTTGATTTTCAAGCCAATATATATTCTTTGTTATTCAAGCCAAAGGGTGGTAAGTTTCCTTTATAGGGGTTTCGGACAAGTCGGTTCTAATGGTGTACTTTTTGTTTTGATCTGACTATTTTTCTAGGAGTTAGGGGTTTTTATATTTCTTAACATTGGACGTGATCGTCTCTTACTAGGTTGCTAGCGACCACTGCAACCCGGAAAGAATGAGAACATTTACATCTTTGTCGTTCTTAAGTAGTAATATATCGATCCTTTATTTAACAATTAATTAAAATCGTTTAATTTAAAATTCAAATAAGCTAGAGGTCGATCTTTACTATATTTTTTAATGTAATTTTATATTTCTTAACATCAGACGTGATCGTCTCTTATTAGGTTGCTAGTTACCACTGCAACCCGGTTGCCTATGCAAGTTAGTATACGCAACAGTTCGTTCTTTATTGTATGATGATAACAGTGATAGAAATTCACAAAAATACCAGATATTTCGGTCACATATGCAGTGACCGTTATCAGTAGTAAAACTGATCCCTATTTTATCCCTATTTGAACTTTATTTATCGTCATGGAAAGGCAGTGTGGCAGTGTGGTCTCCAAAATTATAGTTTGTCTTAAATATACAAGACGAATTTAGAAATCCGCCCTGTAAGTTAGTTTGACAAAAGTTGTGAATCAACATCGCTTGAAAACATGATGTGATCAAACTGAAAAAAAAAACAATGAAATATCATCATTAACTTTCAAAATGAAAAGAAATTGCAAAAATATAATCGGTAAATGTTTGAAAATGAGCAATGAGCATAGAAAAATTTGCAAGAAAATTAAAGCTTCCAGTTGAACGTTGGTTTCAAAAACAATATCAGCATGTTAAAACTATATTAGATCAACGAAAATATAGGATGCAGAGCAGTATTCTTTTTTTTTCTTTTTTTTTTGTTCCCGAACATTCAAACTCCTTAGAAATGGTGATACCCTTAGTGTAGAACTAGTGCCCTGCGGCACCTACTGCACTCAAGCCGTGGAGACGGTGTCATCAGCCCCTGTTATGTAGCTCACCGGGGCAACTACAGTGGCATGGCACCAAGTTGTAATAAAACACTTGTTTAGTTTTAACATGATCTACTGTGCCTTTATTTGATGAGGAAGGTTTTCAATTTTCAAATTTAAAAAAGATAAAAGCAGTTTAGAACTTGCAGATTAAAAATTGAATTTAATTAGAATTTAAACGTTGCACAAATTTGTCGGCTAAATTTAGAATCGTTCCAGATGTGATAATGCGAAATTTATCCGGCGAACATTTTTTTTTAACTTGGATTTACAGCGTACCCCCTTAAATATCGTAAATATCGATTAGTTCAATATGTTGTCCCCTATTTTTTTTCGATATAATTAATAGTTTTTAGCTTTTTCCAAAATCCGCCATTCCCTTTTTCGTTTCGTCCAGAATTTGAAGGAAATCTTTTGGGAAACGGATATTTTGACAAGAGCTTTTTTAATTTTTCTAGTTTTTAATCTTTAAAATAGTATCTTGAACTACTTGGAGGCCCAAAAAAAGTGTAGAAACGAGTTTTCAGTTTTCGATTCCTCCTCAAAACTTACTGTGTGTACTATAATTTTTTACAAACTACTCAAGATAAAAATGCTGGAACTACACCCCTGATTGGCTTAAGAAAACGTGACGGTTCTCCTCAAAAGGTTTAATGAATCAACCTCAAGCACAGTTCTTAACATGGAAGTAAAGGAAAGCAATTTCGCTTTTTCTCATAATTTTTCTTCAACTCTTCTCCGTTCATTTTATTTTGAGGGGGGGGCAAATTAACGAAAAATTATTTGTCAAAGAAAATGCAAAACAACTTTATGTCGAAATCTGGGGCAGGGGTAAAGAACTATGAAAAATCTCCCCAAACTCCCTGAAATCACCCATAAAAAGAGGGAATAATTTCTAGGGAGGTTCTCCCTGAAAACCCTTGCCCCCATCCCCACTGCAGAAAATTATTTACATTGGAAAACTGCCCCCTTTAAAATTTTCCCCAAATGTAACATTGAGCAGACAAAGAAAAATTAAGACCATTAAAATAAGAAATAATAAATTAATGATAACGAAAAAATAATGAAGAAAAATACTATAAAATTCAGGAAAAAGCCTTTGACTTTTTCTCATTGGAATATAAAAGACGAACCACGAGGAACAAAGCAGTAAAGTCTATGGTAGCGAATTTACTATGGGTAAAGTTCGTTCTTTACTATAATTATACTGAACTGTATCGGTCCTTTATGTATTTAATGTAATAACCAATGATTGTCTTTTATTGTAAATTTTTTAGGAACTATGGGTTTTTATATTTCTTAACATTGGACGTGATCGTCTCTTAATAGGTTGCTAGCTACCGCTGCAACCCGGAAATATAAATACTGTAATCTTAACTATAGTGAAGTTGCGTATGCAAGTTAGTATAGGGAAGAGTTCGATCTTTATTATAACCGGTGTGAGAAAATTTTTAACTCTATAATCTTCGAACATTCGAACCTTTCATAATTTATAATGATGTATAATATAAATACTGTAATCTTCACTATAGTGAAGTTGCCTAAGCAAGTTAGTATAGGGAAGAGTTCGATCTTTATTACATAATTTTTATATTTCTTAATATTGGACGTGATCGTCTCTTACTAGGTTGCTAGCTAACGCTGCAACCCGGATTTGGAAAAAAAGACCTATACTATAGTTAAGTGGCCTATAAAATTTATTAGAGGCAAGAGGTCGTTCTTTATTATACCGCTGCAACCCGGATATTCTTTACCATAACAACATGGATGATGTCAATTACAACTTGGGTTTCGTTTTATGCTATATCATTACAAAGAAGAAAAAGACTACGGCTTTTTCTTCTTTGAAATAGTAAGAGACGAACCTCAAGCAATCAAGTAGCTAACTAAGTCTAATGTATGCAGTGGTATGCTATTCCAATGATCGTCTTTTAATGTAATGTATGGGAAATTTTTACTTATGATGATTTCTTAAGGAACATAATTAAAATGTCTTAATGTAATAAAAATAATTTGTTTCAATTACAAAAGGTTTTTAACATCATTAATTTCCTTTAAAATGAGCCATTGAACAACTCTCTACGATGTTTCAGTGCCATGCTATCTGTTGAATTACTAACCTATACTATAATTAAGTGGCGTATAAAATTTAGTATAGGCAAGAGGTCGTTCTTTATTATATTTTGATCTGAATCTTCTTTCAGGAGTTATAGGTAACTTAAGTTTTTATTATGGGGCGTGATCCTCTCTTACTAGGCTGCTAGAAACCGCTGCAACCCAGATTTAATGTAATTCGTTCTTTAATGTAAGTAATGCAACCCGGATTGACAACCCAGATTATGTAAATTCTGATTACAAACAGGAACAAGCCTATGGCTTTTTCTTCTTTGGAGTAGTAAGAGACGACTCTCAAACAATAAGGGAGCTAACTAAGTCCAATTTATGCAATGGTTTGATCTTCTAATGATCGTCTTTTAATATAATATTTTCAACCCCAATAATTTCCTTTAAAATGAGTCATTGAACAACTCTTTACGGTGTTCCAGTGCCAAGCTATCTGTGGAATTACTAACCTATACTATAATTAAGTGGCGTATAAAATTTATTATAGGCAAGAGGTCGTTCTTTATTATAATTCCTTTGAAATGAACCATTATACAGCTGTCTATGATTTTCCAGTGTCCAGCTAGCTGAGGAGTGAAATCAAGCGGAAAGAAAAAAGATACCGTTTGTGGAGAATATTGTGGTTAAAGTCAATTTACTTGATTTTCAAGCAAACATATTTTCCTTGTTATTCAAGCCAAGGGACGGTAAGTTTGCTATATAGAGGTTTTGGACAAGGCGGTTCTAATAGTATACTTTTGATCTGAATGTTTTGATCTGAATGTTTTTTCAGGCGTTATGGGTTACTTTTCGTTCTTTAATGTAAAACATTGGACGTGATCGTCTCCTACTAGGTTGCTAGCTAACGCTGCAACCCGGATGTAATAACTACACCTGGAACCACCATATATCAGTTAGTATGGGAGAGAGATCGTTCTTTACTGTAAACTACTGCTGCAACCCAAATTCACATATATATTTATTTATGAGAGGCAGCCTGGCCGAGTGGTCCAAGGCACTGGTGTTAGCCACCAGTCTCTTCAGAGGCGTGGGTTCAATTCCTTACCGCTGGTATACGATTATGTTTGAAAGACTGCAGTGTGAAAACACATCAAAATGCAGTTCGTGGTGGAAAAATTTATTCTCTTTTAGAAATAATTTATTTTAGTTACTATAGATTTTTAACCCAATTAATTTCCTTTAAAATGAGCTATTGAACAACCCTCTACGATGTTCCAGTGCCAAGCTATCTCTGGATACAAAAAAAGAAAAAAAAAGAATAAAATATCCCGTTTAGGCAGAATGTTGTAGTAGCTGCCAATTTTCTTGATTTTCAAGCCAATATATTTCCCTTGCTGTTCAAGCCAAGGGACAGAAATTTTACTATGCATGGGTTTCGGACAAGGCGGTTCTAATGGTGTACTTTTTGTTTTGATCTGACTCTTTTTTTTAAGAACAATGGGTTTTTATATTTCTTAACATTGGACGTGATCGTCTCTTACTAGGTTGCTAGCTACCGCTGCAACCCGGATAACAAAAAGTTTTTAACCCAATTAATTTCCTTTAAAATGAGCCATTGAACAACTTTCTACGATGTTCCAGTGCCAAGCTAAATCTGGAAACAAAGAAAAGAGAAAAAAATATCCCGTTTAGGCAGAATGTTGTAGTAGCTACCACTTTTCTTGATTTTCAAGCCAATATATTTCCCTTGCTGTTCAAGCCAAGGGACAGAAATTTTACTATACAGGGGTTTCGGATAAGGCGGTTCTAATGGTGTACTTTTTGTTTTGATCTGACTCTTTTTTTACGAACTATGGGTTTTTATATTTCTTAACATTGGACGTGATCGTCTCTTACTAGGTTGCTAGCTACCGCTGCAACCCGGATTGCTAGCTACCGCTGCAACCCGGATAACCAGTGCCAAGCTATCTGTGGAAAAGAAAGAAAGAAAGAAAAAAATATCCCGTTTAGGCAGAATGTTGTAGTAGCTGCCACTTTTCTTGATTTTCAAGCCAATATATTTCTCTTGGTGTTCAAGCCAGGGGACAGACAGTTTACTATACACGGGTTTTGGACAAAGCGGTTCTAATGGTGTACTTTTTGTTTTTATCTGACTCCTTTGTTAGGAACTATGGGTTTTATATTTTTAACATTGGACGTGAGCGTCTCTTACTACGTTGCTAGTTACCGCTGCAACCCGGATGCTAGCTACCGCTGCAACCCGGATTGTGTTTCGATCTGACTCTATTTTTACGAATTATGGGCTGTAAAATATTACAAACAGGAAAAAGCCTACGGCTTTTTCTTCTTTGAAATAGTAAGAGACGAACCTCAAACGATCAAGTAGCTAACTAAGTCCAATGCATGCAATAACTTTTTATTCCAATGATCGTCTTTTAATGTAACATATCAGTTACAATGGGAGGGAGATCGTTCTTTACTGTAAAAATTAAAAGATTAAAACTATTGTTCAGACACCATAAATATTTTTGCAGTTTATATTTTTAGCGATTCTGAACTAAAATAGAAAATAAAATAAAAATTAATTTTTTCAATTTTTACGTCACGTCGCTAATTAAGTCATGTATGGTTATTAGTACACAGTAGGTTTTAGATATTACGTCATGTCACTTATTACGTCATATATGGTTATTAGTAGATAATCGGTAAAATATTCGTTCTTTATTATAATGTCGTTCTTTATTTTAATTAGTTTTTTACCATATCGTAACAATTTGTAATATAATAATAATTAATTTTGTTAATTACAAAATGTTTTTATATTCCGCAGTTTTCTTTAAAATAAGCATTACACAACTCTTTATTATGACCACGAACTGTTTGATTTAACACTTAAGTTACTATGGGTTCAGTTACTATGGGTTCCTTATTGTAAGGAGAATAACGTGGTTAAAGTCAATTTTCTTGATTTTCAAGCCAATATATTTCCCTTGTTGTTCAAGCCAAGGGACAGAAAGTTTCCTATAAAGGGGTTTCCGACAAGGCGGTTCTAATGGTGTACTTTTTGTTTTGATCTGACTCCTTTTTTAGGAGCTATGGGTTTTTATATTTCTTAACATTGGACGTGATCGTCTCTTACTAGGTTGCTAGCTACCGCTGCAAACCGGATTGCTAGCTACCGCTGCAACCCGGATTTGATTGCTTCAATATTCAAAAATCTTTGAAAAGACTGCAGTATGAAAATACATCAAAAATGCAATTTTTTTGACAAAATTGATTGTACTTTAAAAAGTATTTTATTTTTAATTACAAAAGTGACTAGATGTTGCAATTTCCTTTAAAATGCGCTATTATACAGCTCTCTATGATTTTCCAGTGCCCAGCTAGTTGAGGAGGAAAATCAAGCGGAAAGAAAAAAATATCCCGTTTGTGGAGAATAACGTGGTTAAAGTCAATTTTCTTGATTTTCAAGCCAATATATTTTCTTTGTTATTCAAGCCAAAGAGTGATAAGTTGCCTTAATAGGGGTTTTGGACAAGGTGGTTCTAATGGTGTAATTTTTGTTTTGATCTGACTCTTTTCTCAGGAGTTATGGGTTTTTATATTTCTTAACATTGGACGTGATCGTCTCTTACTAGGTTGCTAGCTACCGCTGCAACCCGTATAATTTAAAATTTAAAAAAGAAACTTGTTTATTTACATTCCAGCTAAAATAATGAAGATAACATGAATGAACCACAGTGTTCAGTTTCTTTGGACTTGAGTTCGTTTTTTAACTATAAATACCAACAGGAAAAAGCCTACGGCTTTTTCTTCTTTTAAATAGTAAGAGACGAAACTCAAACAATCAAGTAGCTAACTAAGTCCAATGTATGGAATGGTTTGTTATTTCAGTGATCGTCTTTTAATATAATTGCCTATGCAAGTTAGTATAGGGAAGAGTTCGATCTTTATTATAATTTCTCTATAATATAATATAAAATATAATAGAGAGAAAACCCAAATAGTCATATGTTTTATCAATAAATGGTACCTGAGAAAATGTCAGATATGTGTGCCAGGATGACTGTCTTTGAAGTAAGACAGAAGTATTTGGATTTTTTATGAAGAACAAAAGTCATATTTATGTGCACTCATCTTCAGCATTTCCTAATGATGACAAGGAGTCCAATGGTAGGGAATGGATCCTGAAGATATTCCATTACAAATTCCTGGTACCATGCGGGATCGAACCATATAACTTTAAGTTACGAAATCTTAGCTTCTTCCGATACACCGGCACCAGGTAAGAAAATATATCATTTTGGGGAATGATGTAAATTAGTTGTAGACAAAGAATAAACAGGTATGTTCTTGCTCTTGTATTTAATTTTATATTTCTTAACATTGGACGTGATCGTCTCTTACTAGGTTGCTAGCTACCGCTGCAACCCGGATAAACGAACTGTTTGACAACCCATATTAGGTAAACCTTAGGTAAACAATATTAGGTAACTGATTACAAACAGGAAAAACCCTATGGCCTTTTCTGCTTTGGAGTAGTAAGAGACGACTCTCAAAGAATCAGGCAGTTAATCAAGTCCAATGTATGCAATGATTTGTTCTTCTAATGATCGTCTTTTAATATAATAATGGATAATTATATAAAAAAAGCCTAATTGACAAATACCATTTATGATGAACTTTATGTAAACAAAAATCAAATATCTTTGAAAAGACTGCAGTATTCCAATGATCGTCTTTTAATGTAACTATCTGAAGAAAAGAAAAAAAAAGAAAAAAAATATCCCGTTTAGGCAGAATGTTGTAGTAGCTGCCACTTTTCTTGATTTTCAAGCCATTATATTTCCCTTGCTGTTCAAGCCAAGGGACAGAAATATTCCGATATATGGATTTCGGACAAGCCGGTTCTAATGGTGTACTTTTTTCTTTGATCTGACTCTTTTTTAAAGAGCTATGGGCTTTTATATTTCTTAACATTGGACGCGATCGTCTCTTACTAGGTTGCTAGCTACCGCTGCAACCCGGATTAGCATAAGCAAGAGGTCGTTCTTTATTATAAAACATTGGACGTGATCGTCTCTTACTAGGTTGCTAGCTACCGCTGCAACCCGGATTAGGATGAGCCATTGAACAACCCTCTACGATGTTCCAGTGCCAAGCTATCTCTGGATACAAAAGAAAAGAGAAAAAAATATCCCATTTGGGGAGAATAACGTGGTTAAAGTCAATTTTCTTGATTTTCAAGCCAATATATTTCCCTTGCTGTTCAAGCCAAGGGACAGAAAGTTTCCTATTCAGGGGTTTCGGACAAGGCAGTTCTGATGGTGTACTTTTTGTTTTGATCTGACTCCTTTTTTTAGGAACTATGGGTTTTTATATTTCTTAACATTGGACGTGATCGTCTCTTACTAGGTTGCTAGCTACCGCTGCAACCCGGATGTCTACATATTCGATCTTCTCCCATTAATTGAGAGCGGCGCTAGCCTAGTTGACACAATCTCCAGCGCTATAAGTGGCGCTATCGGAGAAATTTATATCGCCACAAATATCAATCTTTTTATCGCTACAAAGGGACAGAAAGTTTACTATACAGGGGTTTCGGACAAGGCAGTTCTAATGGCGTACTTTTTGTTTTGATCTGACTCCTTTGTTAGGAACTATGGGTTTTTATATTTCTTAACATTGGACGTGATCGTCTCTTACTAGGTTGCTAGCTACCGCTGCAACCCGGATAGCCACCAGTCTCTAAATAGGCGTGGGTCCAAATATTACCGCTGGTATACAATTATGAGTTATGTACAAAAATCAAATATCTTTGAAGAGACTGCAGCATAAAAAGACATCAAAAATGCAGTTTTTGGTGGAAAAATTTATTCTCTTTTACAAATAATTAATTTTAGTTACTAAAGATTTCTAACCTAAATAATTTCCTTTAAAATGAGCTATTGAACAACTCTCTACGATGTTCCAGTGCCAAGCTATCTGTGGAAAAGAAGAAAAAAATATGCCGTTTGTGGAGAATAACGTGGTTAAAGTAAATTTTCTTGATTTTCAAGCCAATACATTTCCCTTGCTGTTCAAGCCAAATGGCAGAAAGTTTCCTATGCAGGGGTTTCGGATAAGGCGGTTCTAATGGTGTACTTTTTGTTTTGATCTGACTCCTTTTTTAGGAGCTATGGGTTTTTATATTTCTTAACATTGGACTTGATCGTCTCTTACTAGGTTGCTAGCTACCGCTGCAACCCGGATATAATTTAAAGTCTCCGATTACAGTCGTATATCAGTTACAATGGGCGAGAGATTGTTCTTTACTGTAAATTCTTTGTTATTCAAGCCAAAGGGCGGTAATTTTCCTTTATAGGGTTTTCGGACAAGGCGGTTCTAATGATGTACTTTTTGTTTTGATCTGACTATTTCTCTAGGAGTTAGGGGTTTTTATATTTCTTAACATTGGACGTGATTGTCTCTTACTAGGTTGCTAGCTACCGTTGCAACCCGGATTCTTAACATTGGACGTGATCGTCTCTTACTAGGTTGCTAGCTATCGCTGCAACCCAGATATTGTATTACAAACAGGAAAAAGCCTACGGCTTTTTCTTCTTTGAAATAGTAAGAGACGAACGTCAAACGATCAAGTAGCTAACTAAGTCCAATGTATGCAATAAGTTTTTATTCCAATGATCGTCTTTTAATGTAATTTTATATTTCTTAACATTGGACGTGATCGTCTCTTACTAGGTTGCTAGCTACTGCTGCAACCCAGATTTCAGCTATATCCGATGAAACTTACGTATTCCCCATTTATACTGAACTGTATCGGTCCTTTATGTATTTAATGTAATAACCAATGATCGTCTTTTATTTTAAATCTTAATGTAATAAAAATAATTTATTTTAATTACAAGAAGTTTTTAACCCCATTAATTTTGCTTAAAATGAGCCATTGAACAACTCTCTACGATGTCCCAGTGCCAAACTATCTGTTGAATTACTAACCTATACTATAATTAAGTGGCGTATAAAATTTAGTATAGGCAAGAGGTCGTTCTTTATTATAAATGCAACCCGGATAACCTATACTATAATTAAGTGGCGTATAGAATTTAGTATAGGCAAGAGGTCGTTCTTTATTATAATTCAAGCCAAAATATTTCCATCGCTGTTCAAGCCAAGGGACAGAAAGTTTCCTATACAGGGGTTTCGGACAAGGCGGTTCTAATGGTGTACTTTTTGTTTTGATCTGACTCCTTTGTTAGGAGCTTTGGGTTTTTATATTTCTTAACATTGGACGTGATCGTCTCTTACTAGGTTGCTAGCTACCGCTGCAACCCGGATATGAACGAGAGATCGTTCTTTACTGTAATAGGGTTTCAGACAAGGTAATTCTAATGATGTACTCTTGTTTTGATCTGACTCTATTTTTAGGAGTTTTGAGTTTTTATATTTCTTAGCATGGGACTGATCGTCTCTTACTAGGTTGCTAGCTACTGCTGCAACCCAAATTATAAGAGGCAGCCTGGCCGAGTGGTCCAAGACACTGGTGTTAGCCACCAGTCTCTTCGGAGGCGTGGGTTCAAATCTTACCGCTGGTATACGATTATGTTTGAAATACTGCAGTGTGAAAAGACATCAAAAATGCAGTTTTTGGTGGAAAAATTTATTCTCTTTTAGAAAAAATTTATTTTAGTTACTATATATTTTTAACCCAATTAATTTCCTTTAAAATGATCTATTGAACAACTCTATACGATGTTCCAGTGCCAACCTATCTGTGGAAAAGAAAGAAAAAAGAAAAAAAAAAGAAAAAAAATATGCCGTTGAGGCAGAATGTTGTAGTAGCTGCCACTTTTCTTGATTTTCAAGCCAATATATTTCCATTGCTGTTCAAGCCAAGGGACAGAAAGTTTCTTAACAGGGGTTTCGGACAAGGCAGGTTCTAATGGTGTACTTTTTGTTTTGATCTGACTCCTCTGTTAGGAACTATGGGTTTTTATATTTCTTAACATTGGACGTGATCGTCTCTTACTAGGTTGCTAGCTACCGCTGCAACCCGATAATGGAAAATCTTATACATCACTGTGAATATATGGAGGCATAACGGTCCTTTACTTAGTTTCAGCTTAAATTCGATAATCGAGCCTTTATGTAATACTATCTAAATCCAACGACTATGACGTCATTGATCAATATTGTATATAAAAAATTAAGTTTTTCGCAAAAAATAATCAATTAAAAAAAATTAAGTACAAATAGCACTAGATCTAGAGATTTCCTTTAAAATGAGCCGTTAAACAACTCTCTAGTATGTTCCAGTGCCAAGCTATCTGTGGAAAAGAAGAAAGAAACAAAAAAATATCCTGTTTGTGGAGAATAACCTGGTTAAGTCAATTTTCTTGATTTTCAAGCCAATATATTTTCATTGTTATTCAAGCCAAAGGGCGGTAAGTTTCCTTTATAGGGGTTTCTGACAAGGCGGTTCTAATGGCGTACTTTTTGTTTTGATCTGACTCTTTTTTTAGGAGTTAGGGGTTGTTATATTTCTTAACATTGGACGTGATCGTCTCTTACTAGGTTGCTAGCTACCGCTGCAACCCGGATATTCCTTTAAGATGAGCCATTGAACAACTCTCTACGATGTTCCAGTGCCATTCTATCTGTTGAATTACTAACCTATACTATAATTAAGTGGCGTATAAAATTTAGTATAGGCAAGAGGTGGTTCTTTATTATAATTCGCTGTTGATAGGTATGCTTGTATATATATTTTTATTACTGGTACATAAACTGCAATTGCTCCTTCCAAAATTAATATACAAATTTTCTAAGAAGTAATCCTCCGTATATTCACTGTGTTGTCGAATATTTTCCATTGCATCTATAAACTGTTCCGCAGTTGCCAATCCATACCTTGGAAGCTTTTCGTTAAACTGACAACATTTCTTTTGGATATTACTATGAAGCTTTGCCAAAGAATTTCTAGCCGACTTTTCAACAGCATCCGCTCTTTCAAAGAGAATTTTAATCTGTAATTTTGAATACTTTTCGTGATCCCGATTAAACATGCGTAAAATGTTTCTCAATTTACAAAGATCAGCCTGCATTTTTGCCATCTTCTTGTATTTCTGAATGTAATTTTTTCCCTTTGTCCTTATGCGTTCTTCGGTACAACCTCAGAGAGAATTTAATTTTTTCATTATAGATTTTGTCACCCCAGTAATGCTCCTTGATCTTTTGTTTGGCTGTCTCAATTTTTACTTCTCGATACACCTGGACGGTTGAATACCTTTGCTTTTGGTTTTTCTTATATTTGATGCGGTAATCTTCATCATTGTGATAACTATCCTTGAACTTTTGTTTGGCTGTCTCAATTTTTACATGTCCATAATCTTCATCATTGAGATAACACATCTTGCTGTTTTGTTTTGCTCTCTCAATTATTACTTCTCGATACGCCTGGTCGTTTGAATACCTTTGCTTTTTTATTTTCAAGTTAATATATCTGTTGTTTGTGTAGTACTGTTTTTTCAACTTGCGTATAGCTTGCTTGATTGAAACCATTATGTAATTATGAATGAGAACATTTACAGTTCTGACGCTTCTTATATAGTAATTATGACGTCACGGCGTAATGATTTTACTGACGTCTTAGCGCAATGATATTATTTCATGACGTCTTCAGAAACAACAATATATTTTCGTGTTTTTCTATTCACGTCATAGCTCTAATATAAAACTATGACGACATTCAATATTTATCTAGTAGGGTTTCAGACAAGGTAATTTTAATGATGTACTTTTGTTTTGATTTGACTCTATTTTTAGGAGTTTTGTTATATGTCTTAGCATTGGACTGATCGTCTTCTCTTACTAGATTGCTAGCTACTGCCGCAACCCAGATTCACATATATATTTATTTATGAGAGGCAACCTGACCGAGTGGTCCAAGGCACTGGTGTTAGCCACCAGTCTCTTCAGAAGCGTGGGTTCAAATCTTACCGCTGGTATACGATTATGTTTGAAAGACTGCAGTGTGAAAAGACATCGAAAATGCAGTTTTTGGTGGAAAAATTTATTCTCTTTTAGAAATAATTTATTTTAGTTACAAAAAGGTTTTTAACCCAATTAATTTCCTTTAAAATGAGCTATTGAACAACCCTCTACGATGTTCCAGTGCTAAGCTATCTCTGGATACAAAAGAAAAGAGAAAAAATATCCTGTTTGTGGAGAATAACGTGGTAAAAGTCAATTTGCTTGATTTTCAAGCCAATATATTTTCTTTTTTATTCAAGCCAAAAGGCGGTAAGTTTCCTTTATAGAGGTTTCGGACAAGGCGGTTCTAATGGTGTACTTTTTGTTTTGATCTGACTCCATTCTTAGGAACTATGGGTTTTTATATTTCTTAACATTGGACGTGATCGTCTCTTACTAGGTTGCTAGCTACCGCTGCAACCCGGATAACAGCTTCATAGAAAGGTGGCCTGATAGCAAAACACATCGAAGAGTTTAAGCTTTAGTTTAGAGTTTTAATTTAGAGTAATATGGCGTTTATAATGGCATTATAACGGCATAGTTATGTCAGGCAGCGTGGTCGAGCGGTTTAAGGTGCTGGTGTTAGCCACTCTTAAATTCGGAGGCATGGGATTGAATCCCACCGCTGACAGTATTTTATACCAAAGCTAATTATAATCTTGTTTTAGTTACTATAGACTGAAGTTCGTTCTTTACTATACTACTGCTGCAACCCAAATTCATATATATATTTATTTATGAGAGGCAGCCTAGCCGAGTGGTCCAAGGCACTGGTGTTAGCCACCAGTCTTTTCGGAGGCGTGGGTTCAAATCTTACCGCTGGTATACGATTATGTTTGAAAGACTGCAGTGTGAAAAGACATCAAAATGCAGTTTTTGGTGGAAAAATTTATTCTCTTTTAGAAATAATTTATTTTAGTTACTATAGATTTTTAACCCAATCAATTTCCTTTAAAATGAGCTATTGAACAACCCTCTACGATGTTCCAGTGCCAAGCTATCTCTGGATACAAAAAAAGAAAAAAAGAAAAAAATATCCCGTTTAGGCAGAATGTTGTAGTAGCTGCCACTTTTCTTGATTTTCAAGCCCTTGCTGTTCAAGCCAAGGGACAAAAATTTTACTATACAGGGGTTTCGGACAAGGCGGTTCTAATGGTGTACTTTTTGTTTTGATCTGACTCTTTTTTTAAGAACTATGGGTTTTTATATTTCTTAACATTGGACGTGATCGTCTCTTACTAGGTTGCTAGCTACCGCTGCAACCCGGATACAGTTTTGACGTTTCTTATATAGTAATTATGACGTCACTGCATCAAAAATACAGTTTTTATTGGAAAAATTTATTCTCTTTTAGAAAAAAATTAGTTTAATTACTATAGATTTTTAACCCAATTAATTTCCTTTAGGATGAGCTATTGAACAACCCTCTACAATGTTCCAGTGCCAAGCTATCTCTGGATACAAAGAAAAGAGAAAAAGAAATATCCCGTTTGGGGAGAATAACGTCGTAGCCACCAGTCTCTTCGGAAGCGTGGGTTCAAATCTTACCGCTGGTATACGATTATGTTTGAAAGACTGCAGTGTGAAAAGACACCGAAAATGCAGTTTTGGTGGAAAAATTTATTCTCTTTTAGAAATAATTTATTTTAGTTACAAAAGGTTTTTAATCCAATTAATTTTCTTTAAAATGAGCTATGCAACAACCCTCTACGATGTTCCAGTGCCAAGCTATCTCTGGAAACAAAGAAAAGAGAAAAAAATATCCCGTTTGTGGAGAATAACGTGGTAAAAGTCAATTTGCTTGATTTTCAAGCCAATATATTTTCTTTGTTATTCAAGCGAAAGAGCGGTAAGTTTCCTTTATAGAGGTTTCGGACAAGGCGGTTCTAATGGTGTACTTTTTGATTTGATCTGACTCCATTCTTAGGAACTATGGGTTTTTATATTTCTTAACATTGGACGTGATCGTCTCTTACTAGGTTGCTAGCTACCGCTGCAACCCGGATATGGACGAAAGATCGTTCTTTACTGTAATGTTTGATTACTTCTCGATACGCCTGGTCGGTTGAATACCTTTGCTTTTTTTTCAAGATACTATCTCTGTTGTTTGTGTAGTACTGTTTTTTCAACTTGCGTGCAGCTTGCTTGATTGAAACCATTATGTAATTATGAATGAAAAAATTTACAGTTCTGACGCTTCTTATATAGTGATTATGACGTCACGGCGTAATGATTTTATTTCATGATGACGTCATAGCGCAATGATATTATTTCATGACGTCTTCAGAAACAACAATATAATTTCGTGTTTTTCTATTCACGTCATAGCTCTAATATAAAACTATGACGACATTCAATATTTATCTAGTAGGGTTTCAGACAAGGTAATTCTAATGATGTACTTTTGTTTTGATTTGATTCTATTTTTAGGAGTTTTGTTATATTTCTTAGCATTGGACTGATCGTCTCTAACAGTGTGAAAAGACATCAAAAATTTAGTTTTTGGTGGAAAAATGTATTCTCTTTTGGAAATAATTTATTTTAGTTACAAAAGGTTTTTAACCCAATTAATTTCCTTTAAAATGAGCTATTGAACAACCCTCTACGATGTTCCAGTGCCAAGCTATCTCTGGAAACAAAGAAAAGAGAAAAAAAATATCCCGTTTAGGCAGAATGTTGTAGTAGTTGCCACTTTTCTTGATTTTCAAGCCAATATATTTCCCTTGCTGTTCAAGTCAAGGGACAGAAATTTTACTATACAGAGGTTTCGGACAAGGCGGTTCTAATGGTGTACTTTTTGTTTTGATCTGACTCCTTTTTTAGGAGTTAGGGGTTTTTATATTTCTTAACATTGGACGTGATCGTCTCTTACTAGGTTGCTAGCTAACGCTGCAACCCGGATATGGACTAAAGTTCGTTCTTTAATGTAAAAATTCGATGATCGAGCCTTTATGTAACCCGAATTAAAAAATTGTTATCATATCTTATATGTAAAGTTTACTTTATAAGTGTTCGATAGTCTAATGGTAAGTATGGCCACTTGTTACCTGGGAGACGGGGGTTCGATTTCCCGTCGGGTAGAACTTTTAATATGTTGAATTAAAAACACTATCTTTTCAATTTAAAATTTAAAAAAGAAACTTGTTTATTTACATTCTAGCTAAAATAATGAAGATAATATGAATGAACCACAGTGTTCAGTTTCTTTGGACTTGAGTTCGTTTTTTAACTATAAATACAAACAGGAAAAAGCCTACGGCTTTTTCCTCTTTTAAATAGTAAGAGACGAAACTCAAACAATCAAATAGCTAACTAAGTCCAATGTATAGAATGGTTTGTTATTTCAGTGATCGTCTTTTAATGTAAAACATTGGACGTGATCGTCTCTTACTAGGTTGCTAGCTACCGCTGCAACCCGGATTCTTTACTGCAAAACTAGCAAAACAGTTTTTAAGTCTGATGAAGATTTAACTGATGTTTCAAAAGTAAGGTTGCAATTCGACGATTTTGTATTGGCCTGATTATAATTGGTATGGTGAAATAATAATATGCATATGGTTCTTAAATCATACTTGTTTTTGGTCCCATTTGGTCTAGTGGCTAGGATAGTTAACTTTCACTTAGGAGAACCGGGTTCGATTTCCGGTGTGGGAAAATTTTTAACTCTATAATTTTCGAACATTCGAACCTTTTATAATTTATAATGATGTATAATATAAATACTGTAATCTTCACTATAGTGAAGTTGCCTATGCAAGTTAGTATAGGGAAGAGTTCGATCTTTATTATAATGATCGTCTCTTACTAGGTTGCTAGCTACCGCTGCAACCCGGATCATTGTGATAACGCTCCTTGATCTTTTGTTTGGCTCTCTCAATTTTTACTTCTCGATACGCCTGGTCGGTTGAATATCTTTGCTTTTCTCTTTTCAAGATACTATCTCTGTTGTTTGTGTAGTACTGTTTTTTCAATTTGCGTGCAGCTTGCTTGATTGAAACCATTATGTAATTATGAATGTGAACATTTACAGTTCTGACGCTTCTTATATAGTAATAATTATGACGTCACAGCGTAATGATTTTATTGACGTCATAGCGCAATGATATTATTTCATGACGTCTTCAGAAACAACAATATAATTTCGTGTTTTTCTATTCACGTCATAGCTCTAATATAAAACTATGACGACATTCAATATTTATCTAGTAGGCTTTCAGACAAGGTAATTCTAATGATGTACTGTTGTTTTGATTTTACTCTATTTTTAGGAGTTTTGTTATATTTCTTAGCATTGGACTGATCGTCTCTTACTAGATTGCTAGCTACTGCTGCAACCCAGATTCACATATATAGTTATTTATGAGAGGCAACCTGGCCGAGTGGTCCAAGGCCTGGTGTTAGCCACCAGTCTCTTCGGAGGCGTGGGTTCAAATCTTACCGCTGGTATACGATTATGTTTGAAAGACTGCAGTTTGAAAAGACATCGAAAATGCAGTTTTTGGTGGAAAAATTTATTCTCTTTTAGAAATAATTTATTTTAGTCACAAAAGGTTTTTAACCCAATTAATTTCCTTTAAAATGAGCTATTGAACAACCCTCTACGATGTTCCAGTGCCAAGCTATCTGTGGAAAAGAAAAAAAGAAAGAAAAGTAGCTGCCACTTTTATTCTGTAGTAGCTGCCACTTTTCTTGATTTTCAAGCCAATATATTTCCCTTGCTGTTCAAGCCAAGGGACAGAAAGTTTCCTATACAGGGGTTTCGGACAAGGCGGTTCTAATGGTGTACTTTTTGTTTTGATCTGACTCCTTTGTTAGGAACTATGGGTTTTTATATTTCTTAACATTGGACGTGATCGTCTCTTACTAGGTTGCTAGCTACCGCTGCAACCCGGATAAATTTTGTCACCCCAGTATCTACCCATTATTCTGGTAGCAACTTTTTTCTTATGTCTGTTTCGGTAATCTTTATCATTATCATACCGTTCCTTGCTCTTTTGTCTAGCCTGCTCAATTGTTGCTTCTCTGTAATCTTCATCATTACCATACCGTTCCTTGATCTTTTGTTTGGCTGTCTCAATTTTTGCATGTCTATAAACTACATCATTGTGATAACACATCTTGCCGTTTTGTTTTGCTCTCTCAATTATTACTTCTCGATACGCCTGATCGGTTGAATACCTTTGTTTTGCTCTCTCAATTATTACTTCTCGATACGCCTGGTCGGTTGAATACCTTTGCTTTTTTCTTTTCAAGTTACTATCTCTGTTGTTTGTGTAGTACTGTTTTTTTCAACTTGCGTATAGCTTGCTTTGATCTAACCAAAATCTAATCCAGAATGAGAGAATTTACAGTTTTGACTTTTCTTATATAGTAATTATGACGTCACGGCGTAATGATTTTATTTCATGATATCATGGCACAATGGTATTATTTCATGACGTCTTCAGAAACAACAATATAATTTCGTGTTTTTCTATTCACGTCATAGCTCTAATATAAAACTATGATGACATTCATTAATTATCTAGTAGGGTTTCAGACAAGGTAATTCTAATGATGTACTTTTGTTTTGATCTGACTCTATTTTTAGGAGTTTTGGGTTTTTATATTTCTTAGAATTGGACTGATCGTCTCTTACTAGGTTGCTAGCTACTGCTGCAACCCAAATTCACATATATATTTATTTATGAGAGGCAGCCTGGCCGAGTGGTCCAAGGCACTGGTGTTAGCCACCAGTCTCTTCGGAGGCGTGGGTTCAAATCTTACCGCTGGTATACGATTATGTTTGAAAGACTGCAGTGTGAAACACATCAAAAATGCAGTTTTTGTTGGAAAAATTTATTCTCTTTTAGAAATAATTTATTTTAGTTACTATAGATTTTTAACCTAATTAATTTCCTTTAAAATGAGCTATTGAACAACCCTCTATGATGTTCCAGTGCCAAGCTATCTCTGGATACAAAAAAAGGAAAAAAATAAAAAAATATCCCGTTTGTGGAGAATAACGTGGCTAAAGTCAATTTTCTTGATTTTCAAGCCAATATATTTCCCTTGCCGTTCAAGCCAAGGGACAGAAAGTTTCCTATACAGGGGTTTCGGACAAGGTGGTTCTAATGGTGTACTTTTTGCTTTGATCTGACTCCTTTGTTAGGAACTATGGGTTTTTATATTTCTTAACATTGGACGTGATCGTCTGTTACTAGGTTGCTAGCTACCGCTGCAACCCGGATGCAGCTACCCCAGCAACCACCATATATCAGTTACTATGGGCCAGAGATCGTTCTTTACTGTACTCGATACGCCTGGTTGGTTGAATACCTTTGTTTTGCTCTCTCAATTATTACTTCTCGATACGCCTGGTCGGTTGAATACCTTTGCTTTTTTCTTTTCAAGATACTATCTCTGTTGTTTGTGTAGTACTGTTTTTTCAACTTGCGTGCAGCTTGCTTGATTGAAACCATTATGTAATTACGAATGAGAACATTTACAGTTCTGACGCTTCTTATATAGTAATTATGACGTCACGGCTTAATGATTTTATTGACGTCATAGCGCAATGATATTATTTCATGACGTCTTCAGAAACAACAATATAATTTCGTGTTTTTCTATTCACGTCATAGCTCTAATATAAAACTATGATGACATTCATTATTTATCTAGTAGGGTTTCAGACAAGGTAATTCTAATGATGTACTTTTGTTTTGATCTGACTCTATTTTTAGGAGTTTTGTTATATTTCTTAGCATTGGACTGATAGTCTCTTACTAGGTTGCTAGCTACTGCTGCAACCCGAATTCACATATATATTTATTTATGAGAGGCAGCCTGGCCGAGTGGTCCATTGCACTGGTGTTAGCCACCAGTCTCTTTGGAGGCGTGGGTTCAAATCTTACCGCTGGTATACGATTATGTTTGAAAGATTGCAGTGTGAAAGGACATTGAAAATGCAGTTTTTGGTGGAAAAATTTATTCTCTTTTAGAAGTAATTTATTTTAGTTACAAAAGATTTTTAACCCAATTAATTTCCTTTAAAATGAGCTATTGAACAACCCTCTACGATGTTCCAGTGCCAAGCTATCTCTGGATACAAAAAAAAGAAAAGAGAAAAAAAATATCCCGTTTGGGGAGAATAACGTGGTTAAAGTCAATTTTCTTGATTTTCAAGCCAATATATTTCCCTTGCTGTTCAAGCCAAGGGACAGAAAGTTTCCTGTACAGGGGTTTCGGACAAGGCGGTTCTAATGGTGTACTTTTTGTTTTGATCTGACTCCTTTGTTAGGAACTATGGGTTTTTATATTTCTTAACATTGGACATGATCGTCTCTTACTAGGTTGCTAGCTACCGCTGCAAACCGGATACCACTGCAACCCAGATTTAATGTAATTCGTCTTTAATGTAAGTAATGCAACCCGGATTGACAACCC
This sequence comes from Artemia sp. Qi Xiang Cuo, assembly GCF_049724085.1. Lineage (NCBI taxonomy): Eukaryota > Metazoa > Arthropoda > Branchiopoda > Anostraca > Artemiidae > Artemia > Artemia sp. Qi Xiang Cuo. The sequence goes on along the minus strand of NC_142810.1, from coordinate 34,050,891 downwards.
AGATTATGTAAACCCTGATTACAAACAGGAAAAAGCCTACGGCTTTTTCTTCTTTGGAGTAGTAAGAGACGACTCTCAAAGAATAAGGGAGCTAACTAAGTCCAATGTATGCAATGGTTTGTTCTTCTAATGATCGTCTTTTAATATAATATTTTTAACCCCATTAATTTCCTTTAAAATGAGCCATTGAACAACTCTCTACGATGTTCCAGTGCCAAGCTATCTGTGGAATTACAAACATATACTATAATTCAATGGCGTATAAAATTTAGTATAGGCATGAGGTCGTTCTTTATCATAATGTTCTTCTAATGATCGTCTTTTAATATAATATAATTAACCCCATTAATTTCCTTTAAAGTGAGCCATTGAACAACTTTCTACGATGTTCCAGTGCCAAGCTATCTGTGGAATTACTAACCTATACTATTATTCAGTGGCGTATAAAATTTAGTATTGGCATGAGGTCGTTCTTTATTATAATGGGTTCAAATCTTACGGACAAAGGTCGAAAACATTATGGGAGGAAGCCATGGATAACGCATGACCTTCTTCGAAAAATAAATGTAAGAGATAGACTGTTCAAGTCACAAGCTTTAAAAGCTGCGGAAGAGAAAAAAGAGCATACTGAGCTTTTCGTAAGGGTTTGAGTAATCTCCTCTGTGAGGCTAAACAAAAATATTTTAGTATGAAGTTGACGAACTTAGAAGTTAACCCGTTGGAAACCCGGCAAATAATCCGTAATATTATAGGTCAGTGGTCTAATATTCTACCAACTGAAATGACTGTTAATGAGGTTATAATTGCAGATGGTACTGGGATATGTAATGAATTTCTAAATCATTTTTGTTCAGTAGGCCTACAAATAGCCGAGATGATTTCCTCGTCTCCAGATGACCCACCCTTTGGATCTACTCTACCATCTCCTGCAAATGTATCACTACATCTTAAGATGATTACATTAGATGAGTTAAGGGATATTATCTATAGTATGAAAAATAGTTCATCCGGTAGTGACCTAGTGAGCCTAAAAATTCTAAAATGTATTTTCCCTTGTATATCTGGTGTTTTGACATCACTGATTAATGATTACTTCCGTCAAGGAAGGTTTCCAGATTGTTTAAAAAAAGCAAGAGTGACACCGGTTTATAAAGGTGGTGATAGAAATGATTTGGGTAATTATCGCCTAATTTCAGTCTTGCCAGTTATTTCTCGTCTTATTGAAAAATGTTTTAGTAATCGGTTGACCCATTTTTTAGAGAAGTTTAATTTGTTGAATAATAATCAGTTTGGTTTCAGAAAATATAGGAAGACAGGGGATGCATTGATATTTTTGACTAGTATAATTAACATAGCTTTAGATGAAGGATTTGAGGTTGGTACAGTGTTTCTAGACCTACAGAAGGCTTTTGATACAGTTGACCATGACCTACTCCTGGAAAAATGCGAGGTCTATGGGATGCGAGGTAAAGATCTTGACCTTATACGGAGTTTACTTAGTAACCAGTACCAGTTTGTAGAAATGGCTTGTATACAATCAAGACCCCGCCCAGTGGCTAGTGGTGTCCCGCAGGGGTCAGTTCTTGGTCCGATTCTTTTTTTATTGTATATTAATGATATGCCTAATTGTATCCCAAGTTGTTAGTAGAATGCGCCTTCTGGATTTGCCTAGACATATAGCAATTTCAATGCTATTTGCTTGCCTGTATAGCAATTTCAACATTATTCTGGACCTTGCATAACGTGTTATGAAGGACAAGTTTTTCTGACACAATTTACCAGATTTCTAGGATTAAACTGATTAACAGTTAAGGTAACCCTGAAGGAGATGTTAACTGAGGTAATTTGTTATAAATTTGAAAAATGCCTAACGACGAATCGGAAATGTTTGATTAACATTTGCAAAAAACAAGGGGTAATGGGATTTGTGAATTGGAGGAGATGGAGGGTTCAGTTGCACGAGGGGGGATTTGCGAATTGGAGGAGATGGGATGATAGTGTACTGTATAATACACAAGTGATGTTTGATAAGTATTGTCAATTTAAAATAGGATCTAACGTTCCCTTCGTTCCCCCATTTCTAAGGGGCAGGAGATAACTTAATTTACGTAGACAATGAACAATATTAATTAATGTTTTGAATAATAAGAATGTGAATGATTCTAGTTAGTGATTGGATTGTATCAGGGGAGAAAAAAATGATTAAACTGATTAACAGTTAAGGTAACCCCGAAGGAGATGTTAACTGAGGTAATTTGTTATAAATTTGAAAAAAGCCTAACGACGAATCGGAAATGTTTGTTTAACATTTGCAAAAAAAGGGGTAATGGGATTTGTGAATTGGAGGAGATGGAGGGTTCAGTTGCACGAGGGGGGATTTGCGAATTGGAGGAGATGGGATGATAGTGTACTGTATAATAAACAAGTGATGTTTGATAAGTATTGTCAATTTAAAATAGGATCTAGCGTTCCCTTCGTCCCCCCCCATTTCTGAGAGGAGGGGTCAATTTTGGAGGGAAAACATCTGCATCAAGGGGAAGGCTCGGAGGCCCTTCTTTGTCAGAAAAGTAACAATAGAATGATATTGTGACTTGACCTAGCTTTCTAACTTAACCTGTAGGAATAGGACTTCATTCAAACAAGTAAATCAGCTTTATTAAATGTATAATAATGCACAAAAAAGACTATTATTTTTCCTTGTTCTTCCCCCCATGACCAGTTTAACACACTCATTTTTGAGCTTCCTGATGAGACATTTGATAACAACTGGGTACGCGCAACCCTCCATGCGTTAACGCCTCTATCTCGCCTTCATCCAATTTCCTTCTTAATATACAGTAGTAATTATTGTAACGCCATCTCCATACTTCGTAATAGCCGTCATGCGTTATGTAATGGGAATCATCCAATCTAGGTTCTCGATCTAAAAAAAAAAATATAGCCTTTTTTTTCGCTACCCTTCTTCCAAAGACATTTGATCAAAATGTGAGGAGTGGGCAAATCTCCTCATATACGTTATAATTTTTCCTTACTTACCGTTTTGATCTTTTACATAATTAAATATATATAAAAAAAAATTAAATTGCATTTACTACTTTTCATTTCAACTAATGTAGTTTCTAAAGTTTTTTTTTTTAACTGAAAGTAAGGAGTGACAATAAAAATTAAAACGAATATTTTCATTCTAAATTAACTTGTAAGAAATAATCGAGTCAAACTCAAAATGAGCAGAAATTAACATAAGTTGGGATGCAAAAATCCCCTATGTCTTCCCAATTTAATTTTCTTTCATATGAATACTTTTCATTTTAAACTTAAAATACGCTAAATTCTTGATTTTCATTCTAACTTAACTTTTAGGAAATAATCGAGTCAAAACTCAAAACGAGCAGAAATTAACATAAGTTGGGTGCAAAAATCCCCTTTTTCAATTGCAAATTTCTTAAAAAATTTGGAAAAAAACTATGTACGGATGATTTCCCGTGAAACTATTGTAGTTTAGGTTCTCGTGAAACTTTTGCAGTTTATATAAAAATGACTGAATAACAAAATCAAAATTAAATTGCATTTACTACTTTTCATTTAAACTAATGCAGTTTCTAAAGTTTTTTTTTTAACTGAAAGTAAGGAGTGACATTAAAACTTAAAACGAATATTTTCATTTTAACTTAACTTGTAGGAAATAATCGAGTCAAACTCAAAACGAGCAGAAATTCACATAAGTTGGGATGCAAAAATCCCCTATGTCTTCCCAATTTAATTTTCTTTCATATGAATGCTTTTCATTTTAAACTTAAAATACGCTAAATTCTTGATTTTCATTCTAACTTAACTTGTAGGAAATAATCGAGTCAAAACTCAAAACGATCAGAAATTAACATAAGTTGGGTGCAAAAAATCTCCTTTTCAATTGCAAATTTTCTGTAAAAATTTGGAAAAAACCTATGTACGGATGATTTCCCGTGAAACTATTGTAGTTTAGGTTCTCGTGAAACTATTGCAGTTTCTATAAAAATGTCTGAATTACAAAATTAAAATTAAATTGCATTTTCTACTTTTCATTTAAACTAATGCAGTTTCTAAAGTTTTTTTTTTAACTGAAAGTAAGGAGTGACATTAAAACTTAAAACGAATATTTTCATTCTAACTTAACTTTTAGGAAATAATCGAGTCAAACCCAAAACAATCAGAAATTAACATAAGCTGAGTGCAAAAATCCCCTATGTCTTCCCAATTTAATTTTCTTTCATATGAATACCTTTCATTTTAAACTTAAAATATGCTAAATTCTTGATTTTCATTCTTACTTAACTTGTAGGAAAATAATCGAGTCAAAACCCAAAACGAGCAGAAATTAACATGTTGGGTGCAAAAATCCCCTTTTCAATTGCAAATTTTCTTTAAAAATTTGGAAAAAACCTAAGTACGGATTATTAAACCTATTAAACCTACGGAAATTCATATATCTGATGGATGAGTATTGTCAATTTAAAATAGGATGGACCTAACGTTCCCTTCATTCCTCCATTTCTGAGGGGGCAGGAGAGGGGGGGGGGGTCATCCTCCATTTCTGAGGGGAAGGAGAGGGAGGGGGAGGGGGGTTAATTTTGGAGGGAAAACTAAAAATACGTGTGTGTGTGTGTGTGTGTGTGTTTGTGTGTGTGTGTGCATGTGTGTGTGTGTTTGTGTGTGTGTGTGTGTGTGTTTGTGTGTTTGTGTGTGTGTGCATGAGTGTGTGTGTGTGTGTGTGTGTGTGTGTGTGTGTGTGTGTGTGTGTGTGTGTGTGTGTGTGTTTGTGTGTTTGTGTGTGCATGTGTGATGAATACTTTCCATTTTAAACTTAAAATATGCTAAATTCTTGATTTTCATTCTAACTTAACTTGTAGGAAATAATCGAGTCAAAACCCAAAACGAGAAGAAATTAACATAAGTTGGGTGCAAAAATCCCCTTTTCAATTGCAAATTTTCTTTAAAAATTTGGAAAAAATCTATGTACGGATTATTAAACCTATTAAACCTACGGAAAATTCATATATTTGGTTGATAAGTATTTGGTGTGTGTGTGTGTGTGTGTGTGTGTGTGTGTGTGTTTGTGTGTGTGTGTATGTGTGTGTTTGTGTATGTCGTTCCTCCATTTCTGAGGGGCAGGAGATTAAGAAGGCTATTATTTCATTTTTTTAATTTTCATCATCTTCAACTAATTATTTTTTTTTTGTTCGGCATAGATGAAAAGTCCAATACCTCAGTTAAATTAAGAGGTTAAATTTTGACATCGTTTGACAATTTACTAAATTTTAACGTTTTCTTATTCAAGAGTCGGAACACACACACACACAAAACAAAGTTCGCCCCCGCTTAGCATGCACTACCTAGTGTGCATCTTGGAGCACCCCGCGGTCTTTACAGTTCCACCACATTTGGCACATTTCCACCACGCGTTGCAGAGTTGTGATATGCTAGGCAAAGTTTACCACGCTTGGCTGTGTATTTAATGTAACAGTAACCCGGATCAATTAACATGGGTTAAGGGTCGTTCTTTACTATAACCACTATTAGAAAACCCTAGTCCAAAAAACCTTTATAGGATTTACTATAATTAACAAAATACACCTGATTACAAACAGGAAAAAGCCTACGGCTTTTTTTCTTTGAAATAGTAAGAGACGAATCTCAAATAATCAAGTAGCTAACTAAGTCGAATGTGTGCAATGGTTTATTATTCTAATGATCGTCTTTTAATGTAAACTAGATTATTTCAGTTAGCATGGTCATGTCGTTCTCTACTGTAATTAGTGTAGGCAAGAGGTCGTTCTTTATTGTAATCTAGCCTGCTCAATTGTTGCTTCTCTGTAATCTTCATCATTACCATAAAGTTCCTTGATCTTTTGTTTGGCTGTCTCAATTTCTGCATGTCTATAAACTACATCATTGTGATAACACATCTTGCTGTTTTGTTTTGCTCTCTCAATTATTACTTCTCGATACGCCTGGTCGGTTGAATACCTTTGTTTTGCTCTCTCAATTATTACTTCTTGATACGCCTGGTCGGTTGAATACCTTTGCTTTTTTCTTTTCAAGTTACTATCTCTGTTGTTTGTGTAGTACTGTTTTTCAACTTGCGTATAGCTTGCTTTGATCTAACCATTATCTAATCCAGAAAGAGAGATTTTACAGTTTTGACTTTTCTTATATACTAATTATGACGTCACGGCGTATTGATTTTATTTCATGATGTCATGGCGCAATGGTATTATTTCATGACGTCTTCAGAAACAACAATATAATTTTGTGTTTTTCTATTAACGTCATAGCTCTAATATAAAACTATGATGACATTCATTATTTATCTAGTAGGGTTTCAGACAAGGTAATTCTAATGATGTACTTTTGTTTTGATCTGACTCTATTTTTAGGAGTTTTGGGTTTTTATATTTCTTAGCATTTGACTGATCGTCTCTTACTAGGTTGCTAGCTACTGCTGCAACCCAAATTCACATATATATTTATTTATGAGAGGCAGCCTGGCCGAGTGGTCCAAGGCACTGGTGTTAGCCACCTGTCTCTTCGGAGGCGTGGGTTCAAATCTTACCGCTGGTATATGATTATGTTTGAAAGACTGCAGTGTGAAAAGACATCAAAAATGCAGTTTTTGGTGGAAAAATTTATTCTCTTTTAGAAATAATTTATTTTAGTTACTATAGATTTTTAACCCAATTAATTTCCTTTAAAATGAGCGGAGCGCTATTGAACAACCCTCTACGATTTTCCTGTGTCAAGCTATCTCTGGATACAAAAAAAAAAAGAAAAAAAATATCCCGTTTGTGGAGAATAACGTGGTTAAAGTCAATTTTCTTGATTTTCAAGCCAATATATCTCCCTTGCTGTTCAAGCCAAGGGACAGAAAGTTTCCTATACAGGGGTTTCGGACAAGGCGGTTCTAATGGTGTACTTTTTGTTTTGATCTGACTCCTTTGTTAGGAACTATGGGTTTTTATATTTATTAACATTGGACGTGATCGTCTCTTATTAGGTTGCTAGCTACCGCTGCAACCCGGATACCGCCAAATGAAATATATATGCCTGTAAAAGCAATTGGTCGATTTCAATTTTAATGTTTTATTAAATCATTACTATATTATCTTTACTATATTATTAACTATAATTAAGTTGAGTATCTAATCTATTATAGGCAAGAGTTCGCTCTTTATTATAAAAATTCGATAATCAAGCCCTTATGTAACCCGGATTAAAAAATTATTATCATATCTTATAAGTAACTTTTATTTTATAAGTCTTCGATAGTCTAATGGTAAGTATGGCCACTTGTTACCTGGGAGAAGGGGGTTCGATTCCCCGTCGGGGAGAACTTTTAATATTTTGAATTAAAAGCACCATCTTTTCAATTTAAAATTTAAAAAAGAAACTTGTTTATTTACATTCTAGCTAAAATAATGAAAATAATATGAATGAACCACAGTGTTCAGTTTCTTTGGACTTGAGTTCGTTTTTTAACTATAAATACAAACAGGAAAAAGCCTGCGGCTTTTTCTTCTTTTAAATAGTAAGAGACGAAACTCAAACAATCAAGTAGCTAACTAAGTCCAATGTATGGAATGGTTTGTTATTTCAGTGATCGTCTTTTAATGTAAAAATATAAATACTGTAATCTTAACTATAGTGAAGTTGCGTATGCAAGTTAGTATAGGGAAGAGTTCGATCTTTATTATAAACTGCAGTGTGAAAAGACATCGAAAATGCAGTTTTTGGTGAAAAAATTTATTCTCTTTTAGAAATAATTTATTTTAGTTACATAAGGTTTTTAACCCAATTAATTTCCTTTAAAATTAGCTATTGAACAACCCTCTACGATGTTCCAGTGCCAAGCTATCTCTGGATACAAAAAAAAAGAAAAGAGAAAAAAATATCCCGTTCGGGGAGAATAACGTGGTTAAACTCAATTTTCTTGATTTTCAAGCCAATATATTTCCCTTGCTGTTCAAGCCAAGGGACAGAAAGCTTCCTATACAGGGGTTTCGGACAAGGCGGTTCTAATGGTGTACTTTTTGTTTTGATCTGACTCCTTTTTTAGGAACTATGGGTTTTTTATTTCTTAACATTGGACGTGATCGTCTCTTACTAGGTTGCTAGCTACCGCTGCAACCCGGATAATATACGAATTTTCTAAGAAGTACGCCTCCGTATATTCACTGTGTTGTCGAACATTTTCCATTGCATCTATAAACTGTTCCGCAGTTGCCAATCCATACCTTGGAAGCTTTTCGTTAAACTGACAACATTTCTTTTGGATATTACTATGAAGCTTTGCCAAAGCATTTCTAGCCGACTTTTCAACAGCATCCGCTCTTTCAAAGAGAATTTTAATCTGTAATTTTGAATACTTTTCGTGATTCCGATAAAACATGCGTAAAATGTTTCTCAATTTACAAAGATCAGCCTGCATTTTTGCCATCTTCTTGTATTTCTGAATGTAATTTTTCCCTTTGTCCTTATGCGTTCTTCGGTACAACCTCGCAGAGAATTTAATTTTTTCATTATAGCTTTTGTCACCCCAGTATCTACCCATTATTCTGGTAGCAACTTTTTTCATATCTTTGTTTCGGTAATCTATATCGTTATCATACCGTTCCTTGCTCTTTTGTTTGGCTGTCTCAATTTTCGCATATCTATAAACTACATCATTACAATAACGCTGTTTGTCACTATCAATTTTCGCATCTCGATACGCCTGGTCGGTTGAATACCTTTGCTTTTCTCTTTTCAAGATGCTATCTCTGGTTTTTTGGTAGTACTCTTTTTTTAACTTGCGTGTAGCTTGCTTTATTGAAACCATTATGTAACCATTAGTTGAATTTTTATGTCCCGTATCAAGTATCAAGAATCTAACAAAAATTAAACTAATTTTTAAATTTTCAGGTATTTTTCTAGTCTAAATTAAAAGATTAAAACTATTGTTCAGACTCCATAAATATTTTTGCAGTTTATAACTTTAGCTATTCTGAACTAAAAACGAAAATAAAATAAAAATTAATTTTTTCAATTTTTACGTCACGTCGCTCATTAAGTCATATATGGTTATTAGTGCACAATAGGTTTTAGATATTACGTCATATCACTTATTACGTCATATATGGTTATTAGTAGATAATCGGTAAAATATTCGTTCTTTATTATAACTTGAGTTCAATTTCCGTATGGGAAATTTTTACTTATGATGATTTCTTAAGGAATATAATTAGAATTTCTTCATGTAATAAAAATAATTTGTTTTAATTACAAAAGGTATTTAACCCCATTAATTTTCTTTAAAATCAGCCATTGAACAACTCTCTACGATGTTCCAGTGCAAAGCTATCTGTTGAACTTATACTATAATTAAGTGGCGTATAAAATTTAGTATAGGGAAGAAGTCGTTCTTTATTATAATACCCCTGAACCACCATATATAAGTTACTATGGGCGAGGAGATGGTTCTTTACTGTAAAACTTTTGATGGTAACTCTAAACTTGATGAAAACTTAAATATTTAAAATCATCAAAAAAATCTGATTCTTTTGATGTATCTATTGATATTAAAATTCTGTTTTTCAGAGTTACGGTTACTCTTGAGACGATTCGCTCCTACTACAACAGTTCGTTACGACGAACTGTTTGACTATTTCATTTTTACTATGGGGCGTGATCATCTCTTACTAGGTTGCTAGATACCACCACAACCCCGATAGGTCGCAAGCTACTGCTGCAACCTGGATTCCAGTTACTATGGGCTATAGTTCGCCCTTTAATGTAATACTATGAAGCTTTGCCAATGAATTTCTAGCCGACTTTTCAACAGCATCCGCTCTTTCAAAGAGAATTTTAATCTGTAATTTTGAATACTTTCCGTGATCCCGATAAAACATGCGTAAAATGTTTCTCAATTTACAAAGATCAGCCTGCATTTTTGCCATCTTCTTGTATTTCTGAATGTAATTTTTCCCTTTGTCCTTATGCGTTCTTCGGTACAACCTCGCAGAGAATTTAATTTTTTCATTATAGATTTTGTCACCCCAGTAACGCTCCTTGATCTTTTGTTTGGCTGTCTCAATTTTTACTTCTCAATACACCTGGACGGTTGAATACCTTTGCTTTTGGTTTTTTTTATATTTGATGTGGTAATCTTCATCATTGTGATAACTCTCCTTGAACTTTCGTTTGGCTGTCTCAATTTCTACTTCTCGATACACCTAGACTGTTGAATACCTTTGTTTTCGGTTTTTCTTATATTTGATGCGGTAATCTTCATCATTGTGATAACTCTCCTTGAACTTTTGTTTGGCTGTCTCAATTTTTGCATGTCTATAATCTTCATCATTGTGATAACACATCTTGCTGTTTTGTTCGATTACTTCTCGATACGCCTGGTCGGTTGAATACCTTTGCTTTTTTCTTTTCAAGATACTATCTCTGTTTTTTGTGTAGTACTGTTTTTTCAATTTGCGTGCAGCTTGCTTGATTGAAACCATTATGTAATTATGAATGAGAACATTTACAGTTCTGACGCTTCTTATATAGTAATTATGACGTCACGGCGTAATGATTTTATTGACGTCATAGCGCAATGATATTATTTCATGACGTCTTCAGAAACAACAATATAATTTTGTGTTTTTCTATTCACGTCATAGCTCTAATATAAAACTATGACGACATTCAATATTTATCTAGTAGGGTTTAAGACAAGGTAATTCTAATGATGTACTTTTGTTTTGATTTGACTCTATTTTTAGGAGTTTTGTTATATTTCTTAGCATTGGACTGATCGTCTCTTACTAGATTGCTAGCTACTGCTGCAACCCAGATTCATATATATAGTTATTTATGAGAGGCAACCTGGCCGAGTGGTCCAAGGCAATGGTGTTAGCCACCAGTCTCTTCGGAGGCGTGGGTTCAAATCTTACCGCTGGTATACGATTATGTTAGAAAGACTGCAGTGTGAAAAGACATCGAAAATGCAGTTTTTGGTGGAAAAATTTATTCTCTTTTAGATATAATTTATTTTAGTTACAAAACGTTTTTAACCCAATTAATTTCCTTTAAAATGAGCTATTGAACAACCCTCTACGATGTTCCAGTGCCAAGCTATCTCTGGAAACAAAGAAAAGAGAAAAGAGAAAAAATATCCCGTTTAGGCAGAATGTTGTAGTAGCTGCCACTTTTCTTGATTTTCAAGCCAATATATTTCCCTTGCTGTTCAAGCCAAGGGACAGAAAGTTTCCTATACAGGGGTTTTGGACAAGGCGGTTCTAATGATGTACTTTTTGTTTTGATCTGACTCCTCTGTTAGGAACTATGGGTTTTTATATTTCTTGACATTGGAGGTGATCGTCTCTTACTAGGTTGCTAGCTACCGCTGCAACCCGGAAAGACATCAAAAATGCAGTTTTTGGTGGAAAAATTTATTCTCTTTTAGAAATAATTTATTTTAGTTACAAAAGGTTTTTAACCCAATTAATTTCCTTTAAAATGAGCTATTGAACAACTCTCTACGATGTTCCAGTGCCAAGCTATCTGTGGAAAAGAAAAAAGAAAAGAGAAAAAAATATCCCGTTTGGGGAGAATAACGTGGTTAAAGTCAATTTTCTTGATTTTCAAGCCAATATATTTCCCTTGCTGTTCAAGCCAAGGGACAGAAAGTTTCCTATACAGGGGTTTCGGACAAGGCGGTTCTAATGGTGTACTTTTTGTTTCGATCTGACTCCTTTGTTAGGAACTATGGGTTTTTATATTTCTTAACATTGGACGTGATCGTCTCTTACTAGGTTGCTAGCTACCGCTGCAACCCGGATTCTAAACAAAACTTCTATTAATAACTACTACACCAGATCTTCTTGATTGACACGATTTATGATAACTTTATTGATCTTTTATTTAAAAACTGGAAAAATACCTGAAAATTTGAAAATTAGTTGAATTTTTTGTTAGGGTTTTGTTTATTTACAAGCCGACATATTTTCTTTGTTTTTAAGTAAAGAGACTCCGGGTTACAGCTGCCGCTACACTCCGGATACCGCTACAATCTGGATAGCTTCTAGCTACCCCTAGAACCACCGTATATCAGTTACTATGGGGAAGAGATCGTTCTTTACTGTAAATTCCAATATCCTATCAGTAATGTTACATAGCAAACATTCCCAGTGAAAGTGTTCTAATATTTATCAGTGGACGTGGCAAACATAATATTGTGTGTTTTAAATCGTTCTTATATGTAATTTTTCTATTCACGTCATAGCTCTAATATAAGACTATGACGACATTCAATATTTATCTAGTAGAGTTTCAGACAAGGTAATTCTAATGATGTACTTTCGTTTTGATTTGACTCAATTTTTAGGAGTTTTGTTATATTTCTTAGCATTGGACTGATCGTCTATTACTAGATTGCTAGCTACTGCTGCAACCCAGATTCACATATATAGTTATTTATGAGAGGCAACCTGGCCAAGTGGTCCAAGGCACTGGTTTTAGCCACCAGTCTCTTCGGAGGCGTGGGTTCAAATCTTACCGCTGGTATACGATTATGTTTGAAAGACTGCAGTGTGAAAAGACATCAAAAATGCAGTTTTTGGTGGAAAAATTTATTCTCTTTTAGAAATAATTTATTTTAGTTACAAAAGGTTTTTAACCCAATTAATTTCCTTTAAAATGAGCTATTGAACAACCCTCTACGATGTTCCAGTGCCAAGCTATCTCTGGAAACAAAGAAAAGAGAAAAGAGAAAAAATATCCCGTTTAGGCAGAATGTTGTAGTAGGTGCCACTTTTCTTGATTTTCAAGCCAATATATTTCCCTTGCTGTTCAAGCCAAGAGACAGAAAGTTTCCTATACAGGGGTTTCGGACAAGGCGGTTCTAATGGTGTACTTTTTGTTTTGATCTGACTCCTTTTTTAGGAACTATGGGTTTTTATATTTCTTAACATTGGACGTGATCGTCTCTTACTAGGTTGCAAGCTACCGCTGCAACCCGGATCTCAATTTTTACTTCTTGATACACCTGGACGGTTGAATACCTTTGCTTTTGGTTTTTCTTATATTTGATGCGGTAATCTTCATCATTGTGATAGCTCTCCTTGAACTTTTGTTTGGCTGTCTCAATTTTTGCATGTCTATAATCTTCATCATTGTGATAACACATCTTGCTGTTTTGTTTTGCTTTCTCAATTATTACTTCTCGATACGCCTGGTCGGTTGAATAACTTTGTTTTGCTCTCTCAATTTTTACTTCTCGATACGCCTGGTCGGTTGAATACCTTTGCTTTTCTCTTTTCAAGATACTATCTCTGTTGTTTGTGTAGTACTATTTTTTCAAATTGCGTATAGCTTGCTTCGATCTAACCATTATTCTAATCAATGATGAGAGAATTTACATCTTTATCGTTCTTAAGTAGTAATTATGACGTCACGGCATAATGATTTTATTGACGTCATGGCGCAATGATATTATTTCATGACGTCATCAGAAACAACAATATAATTTCGTGTTTTTCTATTCACGTCATAGCTCTAATATAAAGCTATGACGACATTCATTATTTATCTAGTAGGATTTTAGACAAGGTAGTTCTAATGATGTACTTTTGTTTTGATCTTACTCTATTTTTAGGAGTTTTGGGTTTTATATTTCTTAGCATGGGACTGATCGTCTCTTACTAGGTTGCTAGCTACTGCTGCAATCCAAATTATAAGAGGCAGCCTGGCCGAGTGGTCCAAGACACTGGTGTTAGCCACCAGTCTCTTCGGAGGCGTGGGTTCAAATCTTACCGCTGGTATACGATTATGTTTGAAAGACTGCAGTGTGAAAAGACATCAAAAATGCAGTTTTTGGTGGAAAAATTTATTCTCTTTTAGAAATAATTTATTTTAGTTACTATATATTTTTAACCCAATTAATGTCCTTTAAAATGAGCTATTGAACAACCCTCTACGATGTTCCAGTGCCAAGCTATCTGTGGAAAAGAAAAAAGAAAAGAGAAAAAAATATCCCGTTTGGGGAGAATAACGTGCTTAAAGTCAATTTTCTTGATTTTCAAGCCAATATATTTCCCTTGAAGTTCAAGCCAAGGGACAGAAAGTTTCCCATACAGGGGTTTCGGACAACACGGTTCTAATGGTGTACTTTTTGTTTTGATCTGACTCCTTTGTTTGGAACTATGGGTTTTTATATTTCTTAACATTGGACGTGATCGTCTCTTACTAGGTTGCTAGCTACCGCTGCAACCCGGACAAGGATGACGTCAGTTACAACTTGGAATTCGTTTTATGCTATATCATTACAAACAGGAAAAAGCCTATGGCTTTTTCTTCTTTGAAATAGTAAGAGACGAACAACAAGTAACTACCCCTGGAACCACCATATATTAGTTACTATGCATGAGCGATCGTTCTTTACTGTAAAAACAGGAAAAATCCTACGGCTTTTTCTTCTTTTAAATAGTAAGAGACGAAACTCACACAATCAAGTAGCTAACTAAGCCCAACGTATGGAATGATTTGTTATTTCAGTGATCGTCTTTTAATGTAAAAACTAAGTCCAATATAAGCAATGGTTTGTTCTTCTAATGATCATCTTTTAATTGTGCGTTTCTTACTAGGTTGCTAGCTACCACTGCAACCCGGATTATGTAATTAATAGGATGCTAGCTACCGCTGCAACCTAGGTATTCTTATTTCTGCTACTATGGGCTAAGGTTCGTTCTTTACTGCAAAACTAGCAAAACAGTTTTTAAGTCTGATGAAGATTTAACTGATTTGTCTAAAGTAAGGTTGCAATTCGACGATTTTGTTTCGGCCTTATTATAATTGGTATGGTGAAATAGTAATATGCATATGGTTCTTAAATCATACTTATTTATGGTCCCATTTGGTCTAGTGGCTAGGATAGTTAACTTTCACTTAGGAGGACCGGGTTCGATTCCCGGTGTGGGAAAATTTTTAACTCTAAAATCTTCGAACATTCGAACCTTTTATAATTTATAATGATGTATAATATAAATACTGTAATCTTCACTATAGTGAAGTTGCCTATGCAAGTTAGTATAGGGAAGAGTTCGATCTTTAATATATTTGTTTAGGAGTTAGGGGTTTTTATATTTCTTAACATTGGACGTGATCGTCTCTTACTAGGTTGCTAGCTACCGCTGCAACCCGGACTAAATAAGTCTAATTATTAAGTATAGTTAAGTTGCCTATACATGTTAATATGGGCAAGAGTTCGTTCTTTATTATAAAATCCCCCCAAAAATTACCGTGTTTTATATAATAATGGATAATTATGTATAAAAAGACCTAATTGACAAATCAGTTACTATGAGCGAGAGATCGTTCTTTACTGTAATCAGTTATCACTTGGGTTTTCTTTTATGCTATATCATTACAAACAGGAAAAAGCTTACGGCTTTTTCTTCTTTCAAATAGTAAGAGACGAACCTCAAGTGTACTACCCCTGGAACCACCATTTATCAGTTACTATGGATGAGAGATCGTTCTTTACTGTAGCAACCCGGATAACCTATACTATAATTAAGTGGCGTATAATACTTAGCATAGGTAAGAGGTCGTTCTTTATTATAATTTTAATATTTCTTAACATTGGACGTGATCGTCTCTTACTAGGTTGCTAGCTACCACTGCAACCTGGACTATGTCGCATTAAATATTGCAAAAGAAACATGGTTCAGCATAAAATATGTCTGCATCACATACTGTTTGAACAATTTCTGATATTAAGGTTTTATGGTGTAACGGCTAGCACTCCTGACAATGAATCTTGAGATCTGAGTTCAAATCTCGGTGGACTTTTTAAAACTTGTAGCTCACTTATAATAACATACAAGTCTCTGCTGTAATTCGTTATTTTCAAGATTGAATGAATTATTATTAATTCAGTAGAGTTGGTTCTTTGCTATAATCTGTTCCTTTTTGGCTTTTCTAGAGTCTTGCAGTTTTCTCTAGACTATTCTGGCTTTCATAGTCCTCTTTCGACGTTCTTTGTCTCTTCAAGCCTCCTTTAGTCCCATGTGACTTCCTTTGCTGGCTTATGACTTCCTTTGTTGCCCTCTGTCTTGCTCGAGTCTTTTTCCAACGTTCTTGGTCTCCTCTAGTTAGTTTTAGTTAATTCCGACTTTTCCTAGTGCTTTTCTGGCGATCTTGGTCTCCTGTAGCCTCCTTTCGTCCCGTCGACTTCATTTACCACATTCTGATTTCCTTTACGGCCTTCCGAGCTGCTCTATTCCTTTTTAACTAATTTAATTTCTTCCAAGTTCTATCTGGCTATTCTGACGTTTTTGGTCTCCTCCAGGCTTCTTCCATCTGACCTTTTTCTTCCGACTTGCTATAAGTCTTTCTGACTTTTTTTTTCCAGTTCCTTCTATTTTTGCTTAGACTATTCTGACTGTCATAGTAATTTTCCGACTTTCTTGGTCTAATCAGAATCACAATAAGTTTAATGAAAACAGCTGTCGTAGAAACATTAAAAAAATGCACTAAAGGCGCTGTTTGAAAAACACTTCACTACATTTTATTAAAAGCACTTGTAGAGAAAGGAACAAAGGAGTTACTGAGTCTGTTTGTGCGGCACGAGACGGACATAAGCTTGCTCTTCCTTCTGGTATTTGCGCGGACAGGCATTTCAGGTGGTAATATTGTAAGATTTACAAGACTAGACAATAAAAACTGGTCAAAACGATTCATCAGCTGAAATTGGCGATCACGAAGGCTTGGTATTTCAAATGACTTCATAGAGGAGCTATAATCTACATATTTGTCACAAAGAATGACCTTTACAGCTCGTTTCTGGATCCCCTCCAAATCATCACTTAAATAATCTATGTGATGAACTTGCGGGCCCCAGACGGGACAAGCATATTCAAGGATGGGTCGAATGAAAGTACGCCGTTTTCAGTTGATATATTGGAAAACCTAGGTGGCTCATTGCCACTAGTGTCGACATAGCATAATGCCCCTGCCTTACTAGCTCTTGTGTGTGAATTAGTTACTATAGATTTTTAACCCAATTAATTTCCTTTAAAATGAGCTATTGAACAACCCTCTAGGATGTTCCAGTGCCAAGCTATCTCTGGATACAAAAGAAAAGAGAAAAAAATATCCCGTTTAGGCAGAATGTTGTAATAGCTGCCACTTTTCTTGATTTTCAAGCCAATATACTTCCCTTGCTGTTCAAGCCAAGGGATAGAAAGTTTCCTATACAGGGGTTTCGGACAAGGCGGTTCTAATGGTGTACTTTTTGTTTTGATCTGACTCCTTTTTTAGGAACTATGGGTTTTTATATTTCTTAACATTGGACGTGATCGTCTTTTACTAAGTTGCTAGCTACCGCTGCAACCCGGATAATCCCTATTTATGTTTCAGTTAACATGGGCTAGGTGTCGTTCTTTATTGTAAAATAAAACTCATTATTATGACCACAAACTGTTTGATTTAATACTTAAGTTACTATGGGTTACAGTTCGTTCCTTATTGTAAAATTTAAAAAAGAAATTTGTTTATTTACATTCTAGCTAAAATAATGAAGATAATATGAGTGAACCACAGTGTTCAGTTTCTTTGGACTTGAGTTCGTTTTTTAACTATAAATACAAACAGGAAAAAGCCTACGGCTTTTTCTTCTTTTAAATAGTAAGAGACGAAACTCAAACAATCAAGTAGCTAACTAAGTCCAATGTATGGAATGGTTTGTTATTTCAGTGATCGTCTTTTAATGTAAAAATATAAATACTGTAATCTTAACTATAGTGAAGCTGCGCATGCAAGTTAGTATAGGGAAGAGTTTGATCTTTATTATATTGGACGTGATCTCTTACTAGGTTGCTAGCTACCGCTGCAACCAGGAAACATATCAGTTACTATGGGTCAGTTACCGCTGCAACCCGGATAATTGACAAACACCATTTATGATGAGCTATAATCGTCCTTTATGTAACTACACCTGGAACCACCATACATCAGTTAGTATGGGAGAGAGATCGTTTTTTATTGTAAATACCATGAACTGTTTTATTGCTTCAAAATTCAAATATCTTTGAAAAGACTGCAGTATGAAAATACATCAAAAAGGCAATTTTTTTGACAAAATTGATTCTACTTTAAAAAGTATTTTATTTTTAATTACAAAAGTGACTAGATGTTGCAATTACCTTTAAAATGAGCTATTATACAACTCTCTATGATTTTCCAGTGCCCAGCTAGCTGAGCAGAAAAAAAAGCGGAAAGAAAAAATATCCCGTTTGTGGAGAATAACGTGGTAAAAGTCTATTTTCTTGATTTTCAAGCCAATATATTTTCTTTGTTATTCAAGCCAAAGGGCGGTAAGTTTCCTTTATAGAGGATTCGGACAAGGCGGTTCTAATGGTGTACTTTTTGTTTTGATCTGACTCTTTTTTTAGGAGTGGGGGGGTTTTATATTTCTTAACATTGGAGGTGATCGTCTCTTACTAGGTTGCTAGCTACCGTTGCAACCCGGATTAAATATAATAACTGTACTCGCCTATACTATAGTTAAGTGGCCTATAAAATTTAGTATAGGAAAGAGGTCGTTCTTTATTATAACTTTACTGTAATTAACATTGGACGTGATCGTCTCTTACTAGGTTGCTAGCTACCGCTGCAACCCGGATGCATGTTTAGTGATAAGCTTCCAAGGTATGGACCGGCAACTGTGGAACAGTTTACAGATGTAATGGGATATCTTATACATCACTGTGAATATATGGAGGCATAATTGTTCTTTACTTAGCTTAAATTCAGCTTAAATTCGATGATCGAGCCTTTATGTAATGAAAAGACATCAAAAATGCAGTTTTTGGTGGAAAAATTTATTCTCTTTTAGAAATAATTTATTTTAGTTACTATAGATTTTTAACCCAATTAATTTCCTTTAAAATGAGCTATTAAACAACTCTCTACGATTTTCCAGTGCCAAGCTATCTGTGGAAAAGAAAGAAAAAAGAAAAAAAAAGAAAAAAATATCCCGTTTAGGCAGAATGTTGTAGTAGCTGCCACTTTTCTTGATTTTCAAGCCAATATATTTCCCTTGCTGTTCAAGCCAAGGGACAGAAAGTTTCCTTTGCAGGGGTCTCGGACAAGGCGGTTCTAATGGTTTACTTTTTGTTCTGATCTGACTCCTCTGTTAGGAACTATGGGTTTTTATATTTCTTAACATTGGACGTGATCGTCTCTTACTAGGTTGCTAGCTACCGCTGCAACCCGGATGCACCCCGGATTATGTAATTAATAGGTTGCTAGCTGCTGCTGCAACCTAGATATTCTTATTTCTGCTACTATGGGCTAAGGTTCGTTCTTTACTGTAAATTAGCCACCAGTCTCTTCGGGGGCGTGGGTTCAAATCTTACCGCTAGTATACGATTACGTTTGAAAGACTGCAGTGTGAAAAGACCTCAAAAATGCAGTTTTTGGTGGAAAAATATATTCTCTTTTCGAAATAATTTATTTTAGTTACTATAGATTTTTAACCCAATTAATTTTTTTTTTAAATGAGCCATTGAACAACTATCTACGATGTTCCAGTCCCAAGCTATCTCTGGATACAAAAAAAAATATCCCGTTTAGGCAGAATGTTGTAGTAACTGCCAGTTTTCTTGATTTTCAAGCCAATATATTTCCCTTGCTGTTTAAGCCAAGGGACAGAAAGTTTACTATACAGGGGTTTCGGACAAGGTGGCTCTAATGGTGTACTTTTTATTTTGATCTGACTCCTTTTTTAGGAACTATGGGTTTTTATATTTCTTAACATTGGACGTGATCGGGTCTTACTAGGTTGCTAGCTACCGCTGCAACCCGGATAGGTTGCTAGCTACCGCTGCAACCCGGATAGGTTGCTAGCTACCGCTGTAACCCGGATAACTGACATGGTTCAAATTGACTCTGGTATTTTTAGTTTTTATAGTACAGTGGCTTTAGGATAAGCATACCAGGATCAGCATAAAAATCCAATTCTTTTGATGTATCTATTGGTATCAAAATTCTGTTTTTAGAGTTTCAGCTACTATTGAGATAAGTCACTCTTATTATATAGTTCGTTACCACCAACTATTTGATAACTCTTGACTGACAATATTTACGATAAAATATATCGATCCTTTATAATATCAAGCAATCAAGTAGCTAATTAAGTCCAATGTTTGCAGTGTTATGCTATTCCATTACTGTAATCAAGCCAACCGGGATCATTTTCTTTAATTTGTCATTCGGCTATGACTAAAATCATATCATTACTATATCATTAATTAGTATAGATTTATTTAGTATAGGAAAGAGCTCGTTCTTTATTATAACTACTGCTGCAACCCAGATTCACATATATATCATTTATGTGAGACAGCCTGGCCGAGTGGTCAAAGACACTGGTGTTAGCCACCAGTCTCTTCGGAGGCGTGGGTTCAAATCTTACCGCTGGTATACGATTATGTTTGAAATACTGCAGTGTGAAAAGACATAAAAAATGCAGTTTTTTGGTGGAAAAATTTATTCTCTTTTAGAAATAATTTATTTTAGTTACAAAAGGTTTTTAACCCAATTAATTTCCTTTAAAATGAGCTATTGAACAACTCTCTACGATGTTCCAGTGCAAAGCTATCTGTGGAAAAGAAAGAAAAGAGAAAAAATATCCCGTTTGTGGAGAATAACGTGGTAAAAGTCAATTTGCTTGATTTTCAAGCCAATATATTTTCTTTTTTATTCAAGCCAAAGGGCGGTAAGTTTCCTTTATAGAGGTTTCGGACAAGGCGGTTCTAATGGTGTACTTTTTGTTTTGATCTGACTCCTCTATTAGGAAATATGGGTTTTTATATTTCTTAACATTGGACGTGATCGTCTCTTACTAGGTTGCTAGCTACCGCTTTAACCCGGATCAAAGCCACCCGGGATCATTTTCTTTAATTTGTAATTTAGGTATCAGTAAAATCATATCATTACTATATCATTAACTAGTATAGGCTTATTTAGTATAGGAAAGAGTTCGTTCTTTATTATAATTACAAACAGGAAAAAGCCTATGGCTTTTTCTTCTTTGAAATAGTAAGAGACGAACCTCAAGTAACTACCCCTGGAACCACCATTTATCAGTTACTATGGATGAGAGATCGTTCTTTACTGTAACTATCTGTTGAATTACTAACCTATACTATAATTAAGTGGCGTATAAAATTTAGTATAGGCATGAGGTCGTTCTTTATTATATTTCCTATACAGGGGTTTCGGACAAGGCGGTTCTAATGGTGTACTTTTTGTTTTGATCTGACTCCTTTTTTAGGAGCTATGGGTTTTTATATTTCTTAACATTGGACGTGATCGTCTCTTACTATGTTGCTAGCTACCGGTGCAACCCGGATTATGTATTCATGAATGAGACCATTTACAGTTTTGACGTTTCTTATATAGTAATTATGACGTCACTGCATCAAAAATACAGTTTTTATTGGAAAAATTTATTCTCTTTTAGAAATAATTTATTTTAGTTACTATAGATTTTTAACCCAATTAATTTCCTTTAAAATGAGCTATTGAACAACCCTCTACGATGTTCCAGTGCCAAGCTATCTCTGGATACAAAAGAAAAAAAAAAGAAAAAAAAAGAAAAAAATATCCCGTTTGGGGAGAATAACGTGGTTAAAGTCAATTTTCTTGATTTTCAAGCCAATATATTTCCCTTGCTGTTCAAGCCAAGGGACAGAAAGTTTCCTATACAGGGGTTTCGGACAAGGCGGTTCTAATGGTGTACTTTTTGTTTTGATCTGACTCCTTTTTTAGGAGCTATGGGTTTTTATATTTCTTAACATTGGACGTGATCGTCTCTTACTAGGTTGCTAGCTACCGCTGCAACCCGGATGAGTTCAATTTCTGTTTGGGAAATTTTTATTTATGATGATTTCTTAAGGAACATAATTAAAATTTCTTAATGTAATAAAAATAATTTGTTTTAATTACAAAAGGTTTTTAACCCCATTAATTTCCTTTAAAATGAGCCATTGAACAACTCTCTACGATGTTCCAGTGCCATGCTATCTGTTGAAGTACTAACCTATACTATAATTAAGTGGCGTATAAAATTTAGTATAGGCAAGAGGTCGTTCTTTATTATAACAACCCGGATATCATAAAACAATTAATTAGCTTTTTACACATATCTCATATGGTCTAGTGGTTTAGCATAGTTGGCTTTCAACCAATTGGCTTGGTTTCGAATCCCGGTGTGGGAATTATTTTTAAAACAAAATCAGGTGAAATTAATTAGCTAATTTGACAAGACATAGGTAACTAAGGGCAAGAGTTCGTTCTTTACTATAAAACAGGCTCGGGTTCGATTCCCGGTGTGGGAAAATTTTTAACTCTATAATCTTCGAATATTTGAACCTTTTATAATTTATAATGATGTATAATATAAATACTGTAATCTTAACTATATTAACTATAGTGAAGTTGCGTATGCAAGTTAGTATAGGGAAGAGTTCGATCTTTATTATAATAACACATCGATCCTTTATGTAATCTCGCAAAATTTGAGGACCTCGATACGATCACCCCTGGAAAAACGAAAAAGGCAAATAAACACACATCCAAGATCTTTCTTCTTGCAAAAAACACCAAATTTCACATTTTTGCAGATAGGAGCTTCAAAGCTCTTCAGTAAAGCTCGCTGATATACTGAAACTGATGGTGTGATTTTATTAAGATTCTCTGACTTTTAGGGGGTGTTACGTCCTTTTTTTGAAAATAAGGAAATTTCTTCAGGCTCTTAACTATTGATGGATATGAGTAAACTTAATGAAACTTATATATTTAAAATCTGCGTAAAAATCCAATTCTTTTTGTTGTATCTATTGATATTAAAATACCGTTTTTTAGAATTTAGGTTACTATTGAGACGAGTCACTCTTACTGTACAGTTCGTTACCATCAACTGTTTGAAATTAAAAATCAAAACTAATTCAAAATTTTCTGTTATTTTTCTATTTTTAATTAAAAAAATCAAAATTATTGCTCTGACAGCACAAATACTTTTACAGTTTACATAATAACTTTAGTGATCCAAAAAAGTAAAATTATTTTATTTGAAATTTTCAGGAATTACTCTAGTTTCAATTCAACAATCAGATTTTTTGTTAAAAGTCTAAAGGACGTACTATATTTAAATAACTATATCTACATGCTTTTCATTACGTTAAAAACACTATTTTGATCTTCGTATGTAAGGTGATGTTAATACCATTTGCTATTACAGTGTTGTACAGTGTTGTATCCTTAGAGAGATGTATTTCTTAGGGTTGGACATGATCGTCTGTTACTAGGTTGCAAGCTACCGCTGCAACCCAGATCAAGTTGTATACATAACTTATTATTGGCAAGAGTTTGTTCTTTATTATAGGTTACAAAACAAAAAAAATTTGGTTCCAGGATACAATAATAACTTTGAACTTAGATGAAAAAAATTTTGGTTCCAGGAGACAAAAGTAAAACTAATTATTGTAAAAAATTTAAAAAAAAGTAAAAAATAACATGGGCAAGGTGTCGTTCTTTATTGTATTTGGTGGAAAAATGTATTCTCTTTTAGAAATAATTTATTTTAGTTACTATATATTTTTAACCCAATTAATTTCCTTTAAAATGAGATATTGAACAACCCTCTACGATGTTCCAGTGCCAAGCTATCTCTGGATACAAAAGAAAAAAAAAGAAAAAAAAAGAAAAAAATATCCCGTTTAGGCAGAATGTTGTAGTAGCTGCCACTTTTCTTGATTTTCAAGCCAATATATTTCCCTTGCTGTTCAAGCCAAGGGACAGAAATTTTACTATGCAGGGGTTTCGGACCAGGCGGTGATCATGGTGTACTTTTGTTTTGATCTGACTCTTTTTTTAAGAACTATGGGTTTTTATATTTCTTAACATTGGACGTGATCGTCTCTTACTAGGTTGCTAGCTACCGCTGCAACCCGGATGAACTAAAAACGAAAATAAAATAAAATTTTTCAATTTTTACGTCACGTCGGTAATTAATTCATATATGGTTATTAGTACACAATAGGTTTTAGATATTACGTCAGGTCACTTATTACGTCATATATGGTTATTAGTAGATAATCGGTAAAATGTTCGTTCTTTATTAAAATTAGAAATAATTTATTTTAGTTACAAAAGGTTTTTAACCCAATTAATTTCCTTTAAAATGAGCTATTTAACAACCCTCTACGATGTTCCAGTGCCAAGCTATCTCTGGATACAAAGAAAAGAGAAAAAAATATCCCGTCTGGGGAGAATAACGTGGTTAAAGTCAATTTTCTTGATTTTCAAGCCAATATATTTCCCTTGCTGTTCAAGCCAAGGGACAGAAAGTTTCCTATAAAGGGGTTTCGGACAAGGCAGTTCTAATGGTGTACTTTTTGTTTTGATCTGACTCCTTTTTTAGGAGCTATGGGTTTTTATATTTCTTAACATTGGACGTGATCGTCTCTTAATAGGTTGCTAGCTACCACTGCAAAAACAAAAGTTTTTAACCCCATTAATTTCCTTTAAAACGAACCATTGAACAACTCTTTACGATGTTCCAGTGCCAAGCTATCTGTTGAATTACTAACCTATACTATAATTAAGTAGTGTATAAAATTTAGTATAGGCAAGAGGTCGTTCTTTATTATAAATTTTAATATGTTGAATTAAAAGCACTATCTTTTCAATTTAAAATTTAAAAAAGAAACTTGATTATTTACATTCTAGCTAAAATAATGAAGATAATATGAATGAACCACAGTGTTCAGTTTCTTTGGACTTGAGTTCGTTTTTTAACTATAAATACAAACAGGAAAAAGCCTACGGCTTTTTCTTCTTTTAAATAGTAAGAGACGAAACTCAAACAATCAAGTAGCTCACTAAGTCCAATGTATGGAATGGTTTGTTATTTCAGTGATCGTCTTTTAATGTAATAAGATATTCACATAGTTATGTGAGGCAGCGTGGCCAAATGATTTAAGGCGCTGGTGTCAGCTACCCGTCATTTTGGAGTCGTGGGTTCGAACCCCGCCGCTGAGAGTATTTTAGACCAAAGCAAAAAAATTACCAGTTTGAGTCATAAATTGTAGTCTTATTTTATTTACTATGGGCTGAAGATCGTTCTTTACTGTAATAATCAAAAGTAAGGTTGCAAGTCGACGATTTTGTTTTGGCCTTATTATAATTGGTATGGTGAAATAATAATATGCAAATGGCTCTTAAATCATAGTTCTTTATGGTTCCATATGGTCTAGTGGCTAGGATAGTTAACTTTCACTTAACAGGCTAGGGTTCGATTCTCGGTGTGGGAAAATTTTTAACTCTATAATCTTCGAACATTTGAACCTTTTATAATCTATAATGATGTATAATATAAATACTGTAATCTTAACTATAGTGAAGTTGCGTATGCAAGTTAGTATAGGGAAGAGTTCGATCTTTATTATATTGTTATTCAAGCCAAAGGGCGGTAAGTTTCCTTTATAGAGGTTTCGGACAAGGCGGTTCTAATGGTGTACTTTTTGTTTTGATCTGACTCCATTCTTAGGAACTATGGGTTTTTATATTTATTAACATTGGAAGTGATCGTCTCTTACTAGGTTGCTAGCTACCGCTGCAACCCGTATTATGTAATACTAACTACATCCAACGACTATGACGTCATTGATCAATATTGTATATAAAAAATTAAGTTTTTCGTAAAAAATAATTAATTAAAAAAAAAATTAAGTGCAAAAGTTGCTTGATCTAGAGATTTCCTTTAAAAAGAGCCATTGAACAACTCTCTACTATGTTCCAGTGCCAAGCTATCTGTGGAAAAGAAGAAAGAAAAAAAATTTCGTGTTTAGGCAAAATGTTGTAGTAGCTGCCACTTTTCTTGATTTTCAAGCCAATATATTTCCCTTGCGGTTCAAGCCAGGGGACAGAAAGTTTTCTTATAGAGGGGTTTCGGACAAGGCGGTTCTAATGGTGTACTCTTTGTTTTGATCTGACTCCTTTTTTTAGGAACTATGGGTTTTAATATTCGTCTCTTACTAGGTTGCTAGCTACCTTTGCAACCCGGACAAAACTGTGTATAAACGGATAAATAGATTTACAGTAAAGAATGAACTATAGCCTGTAGTAATTGAACAACACATAAAGGATCGATTCAATTCATCATTATTGTAATCTTTTAATGTATTATTACAAACAGGAAAAAGCCTACGGCTTTTTCTTCATTGGATTAGTAAGAGACGAACCTCAAAGAATCAGGCAGCTAACTAAGTCCAATATAAGCACTGGTTTGTTCTTCTCATGATCATCTTTTAATTGTGCGTTTCTTACTAGGTTGCTAGCTACCACTGCAACCCGGATTATGTAATTAATAGGTTGCTAGCTACCGCTGCAACCTAGATATTCTTATTTCTGCTACTTTGGGCTAAGGTTCGTTCTTTACTGCAAAACTAGCAAAACAGTTTTTAAGTCTGATGAAGATTTAACTGATGTGTCAAAAGTAAGGTTGCAATTCGACGATTTTGTTTTGGCCTTATTATAATTCGTATGGTGAAATAATAATCTGCATATGGTTCTTAAATTATACTTTATGGTCCCATTTGGTCTACTGGCTAGGATAGTTAACTTTCACTTAGTAGGACCGGGTTCGATTCCCGGTGTGGGAAAATTTTTAACTCTATAATCTTCGAACATTTGAACCTTTTATAATTTATAATGATGTATAATATACATACTGTAATCTTCACTATAGTGAAGTTGCCTATGCAAGTTAGTATAGGGAAGAGTTTGATCTTTATTATATAATATAAAAAAACCTAATTGACAAATACTATTTATGATGAACTATATCGGTCGTTGTTGCTAGCAAGCGCTGCAACCCGGATAACAAACTGATTACAAACAGGAAAAAGCTTACGGCTTTTTCTT
This sequence comes from Artemia sp. Qi Xiang Cuo, assembly GCF_049724085.1. Lineage (NCBI taxonomy): Eukaryota > Metazoa > Arthropoda > Branchiopoda > Anostraca > Artemiidae > Artemia > Artemia sp. Qi Xiang Cuo. The sequence goes on along the minus strand of NC_142810.1, from coordinate 34,023,894 downwards.
CTTTGAAATATTAAGAGACGAACCTCAAACAATCAAGTACCTAACTAATTCCAATGTATACAATTGTTCGTTATTCCAATGATCGTCTTTTAATGTAGCTCTTACTAGGTTGCTAGCTACCGCTGCAACCTGGATTAAAAAGATGCTCAGTTAGCTACCTCATAGCCAAAAATAATGATTTCAATATAAATTAATATAGGCAAGAGGTCGTTCTTTATTATAATATAGGGAAGAGTTTGATCTTTATTACATTACATTAAAGGTAGAACTCTTTCTAATTGATTACAAACAGGAAAAAGCCTACGGCTTTTTCTTCTTTGAAATAGTAAGAGACTAGCCTCATACAATCAAGTAGCTAACTAAATCAAATGTATGTATTGGGTTTTTATTCCAATGACCGTCTTTTAGTGGAAATTTTTAATATATTGGCCTTAAATATAATAACTGTACTAGCCTATGCTATAGTTGAGCGGCCTATAAAATTTAGTATAGGAAAGAGGTCGTTCTTTATTATAATAATGTAATGTTTGAAAAACTGCAGTGTGAAAAGACATCAAAAATGCAGTTTTTGGTGGAAAAATTTATTCTCTTTTAGAAATAATTTATTTTAGTTACAAAAGGTTTTTAACCCAATTAATTTCCTTTAAAGTGAGCTATTGAACAACCCTCTACGATGTTCCAGTGCCAAGCTATCTCTGGAAACAAAGAAAAAAAGAAAAAAAGAAAAAAATATCCCGTTTAGGAAGAATGTTGTAGTAGCTGCCACTTTTCTTGATTTTCAAGCCAATATATTTCTCTTGCTGTTCAAGCCAAGGGACAGAAAGTTTCCTATACAAGGGTTTCAGACAAGGCGGTTCTAACGGTGTACTTTTTGTTTTCATCTGACTCCTTTTTTAGGAACTATGGGTTTTTATATTTCTTAACATTGGACGTGATCGTCTCTTACTAGGTTGCTAGCTACCGCTGCAACCCGGATTTAAAATGAGCCATTGAACAGCTCCTTACGATGTTCCAGTGCCTAGCTATCTGTGGAATTACTAACCTATACTATAATTAAGTGGTGTATAAAAATTAGTATAGGCACGAGCTCGTTCTTTATTATATTATTGATTTGACTCTATTTTTAGGAGTTTTGTTATATTTCTTAGCATTGGACTGATCGTTTCTTACTAGATTGCTAGCTACTGCTGCAACCCGGATTCACATATATATTATTTATGAGAGGCAACCTGGCCGAGTGGTCCAAGGCACTGGTGTTAGCCACCAGTCTCTTCGGAGGCGTGGGTTCAAATCTTACCGCTGGTAGACGATTATGTTTGAAAGACTGCAGTGTGAAAAGACATCGAAAATGCAGTTTTTGGTGGAAAAATTTATTCTCTTTTAGAAATAATTTATTTTAGTTACAAAAGGTTTTTAACCCAATTAATTTCCTTTAAAATGAGCTATTGAACAACCCTCTACGATGTTCCAGTGCCAAGCTATCTCTGGAAACAAAGAAAAAAAAAAGAAAAAAATATCCCGTTTAGGAAGAATGTTGTAGTAGCTGCCACTTTTCTTGATTTTCAAGCCAATATATTTCCCTTTCTGTTCAAGCCAAGGGACAGAAAATTTCCTATACAGGGGTTTCGGACAAGGCGGTTCTAATGGTGTACTTTTTGTTTTGATCTGACTCCTTTTTTTAGGAACTATGGGTTTTTATATTTCTTAACATTGGACGTGATCGTCTCTTACTAGGTTGCTAGCTACCGCTGCAACCCGGATTATGTAATTATAAATGAGAACATTTACAGTTCTGACGCTTCTTATATAGTAATTATGACGTCACGGCTTAATGATTTTATTGACGTTATAGCGCAATGATATTATTTCATGACGTCTTCAGAAACAACAATATAATTTCGTGTTTTTCTATTCACGTCATAGCTCTAATATAAAAAGCTATGATGACATTCATTATTTATCTAGTAGGGTTTCAGACAGTAGTTCTAATGATGTACTTTTGTTTTGATCTGACTCTATTTTTAGGAGTTTTGTTATATTTCTTAGCATTGGACTGATCGTCTCTTACTAGGTTGCTAGCTACTGCTGCAACCCAAATTCACATATATATTTATTTATGAGAGGCAGCCTGGCCGAGTGGTCCAAGGCACTGGTGTTAGCCACCAGTCTCTTCGGAGGCGTCGGTTCAAATCTTACCGCTGGTATACGATTATGTTTGAAAGACTGCAGTGTGAAAAGACATCGAAAATGCAGTTTTTGGTGGAAAAATTTATTCTCTTTTTGAAATAATTTATTTTAGTTACAAAAAGTTTTTAACCCAATTAATTCCCTTTAAAATGAGCTATTGAACAAGCCTCTACGATGTTCCAGTGCCCAGCTATCTCTGGATACAAAAAAAAAGAGAAAAAAAGAAAAAAATATCCAGTTTAGGCAGAATATTGTAATAGCTGCCACTTTTCTTGATTTTCAAGCCAATATATTTCCCTTGATGTTCAAGCCAAGGTAAAGAAAGTTTCCTGTAAAAGGGTTTCGGTCTAGGCGGTTCTAATGGTGTACTTATTGTTTTGATCTGACTCCTTTTTTAAGAGCTGTGGGTTTTTATATTACTTAACATTGGACGTGATCGTCTCTTACTAGGTTGCTAACTACCGCTGCAACCCGGATATTATGTATTTATAAATTAGAAAATTTACAGTTCTGACGCGTCTTATATAGTAATTATGACGTCACGGCGTAATGATTTTATTGACGTCATAGCGCAATGATATTATTTCATGACGTCTTCAGAAACAACAATATAATTTCGTGTTTTTCTATTCACGTCATAGCTCTAATATAAAAAGCTATGATGACATTCTTTATTTATCTAGTAGGGTTTCAGACAGTAGTTCTAATGATGTACTTTTGTTTTGATCTGACTCTATTTTTAGGAGTTTTGTTATATTTCTTAGCATTGGACTGATCGTCTCTTACTAGGTTGCTAGCTACTGCTGCAACCCAAATTCACATATATATTTATTTATGAGAGGCAGCCTGGCCGAGTGGTCCAAGGCACTGGTGTTAGCCACCAGTCTCTTCGGAGGCGTGGGTTCAAATCTTACCGCTGGTATACGATTATGTTTGAAAGACTGCAGTGTGAAAAGACATCGAAAATGCAGTTTTTGGTGGAAAAATTTATTCTCTTTTAGAAATAATTTATTTTAGTTACTATAGATTTTTAACCCAATTAAATTCCTTTATAATGAGCTATTGAACAACCATCTACGATGTTCCAGTGCCAAGCTATCTCTGGATACAAAAGAATAGAGAAAAAAACATCCCGTTTTGGCAGAATTTTGTAATAGCTGCCACTTTTCTTGATTTTCAAGCCAATATATTTCCGTCGCTCTTCAAGCCAAGGGACAGAAATTTTCCTATACAGGGGTCTTGGACTAGGCGGGTCTAATGGTGTAGTTTTTGTTTTGATCTGACTCCTTTTTTAGGAATTATGGGTTTTTATATTTCTTAACATTGGACGTGATCGTCTCTTACTAGGTTGCCAGCTACCGCTGCAACCCGGATACCACTGCAACCCGGATTCCAATTACTATGGGCTTCGTCCTTTAATGTAAAACTATGATTATGGCATCAATGATTAATCTTTAACATGAAATGTTCTTTACTATAATGGTTTGTTCTTTACTTGGTTTCGGACACCTCTGCAGCCATGATACTGATGGAAATTGCATAATCCCTATTTATGTTTCAGTTAACATGGGCTAAGTGTCGTTCTTTATTGTAAACTTCTCGATACACTTGGACGGTTGAATACCTTTGCTTTTGGTTTTTCTTATATTTGATGCGGTAATCTTCATCATTGTTATAACTCTCCTTGAACTTTTGTTTGGCTGTCTCAATTTTTGCATGTCTATAATCTTCATCATTGTGATAACACATCTTGCTGTTTTGTTTTGCTCTCTCAATTATTACTTCTCGATACGCCTGGTCGGTTGAATACCTTTGTTTTGCTCTCTCAATTTTTACTTCTCGATACGCCTGGTCGGTTGAATACCTTTGCTTTTTTCTTTTCAAGGTACTATCTCTGTTGTTTGTGTAGTACTGTTTTTTCAACTGGCGTATAGCTTGCTTCGATCTAACCATTATTCTAATCAAGAATGAGAGAATTTACATCTTTGTCGTTCTTAAGTAGTAATTATGACGTCACGGCGTAATGATTTTATTGACGTCATGGCGCAATTATATTATTTCATGACGTCATCAGAAACAACAATATAATTTCGTGTTTTTCTATTCACGTCATAGCTCTAATATAAAGCTATGACGACATTCATTATTTATCTAGTAGGGTTTCAGACAAGGTAGTTCTAATGATGTACTTTTGTTTTGATCTTACTCTATTTTTAGAAGTTTTGGGTTTTTATATTTCTTAGCATGGGACTGATCGTCTCTTACTAGGTTGCTAGCAACTGCTGCAACCCAAATTATAAGAGGCAGCCTGGCCAAGTGGTCCAAGACACTGGTGTTAGCCACCAGTCTCTTCGGAGGCGTGGGTTCAAATCTTACCGCTGGTATACGATTATGTTTGAAAGACTGCAGTGTGAAAAGACATCGAAAATGCAGTTTTTGGTGGAAAATTTTATTTTCTTTTAGAAATAATTTATTTTAGTTACTATAGATTTTTAACCCAATTAATTTCCTTTAAAATGAGCCATTGAACAACCCTCTACGATGTTCCAGTGCCAAGCTATCTGTGGAAAGGAAAAAAGAAAAGAGAAAAAAATATCCCGTTTGGGGAGAATAACGTGGTTAAAGTCACTTTTCTTGATTTTCAAGCCAATATATTTCCCTTGCTGTTCAAGCCAAGGGACAGAAAGTTTCCTATACAGGGGTTTCGGACAAAGCGGTTCTAATGGTGTACTTTTTGTTTTGATCTGACTCCTTTGTTAGGAACTATGGGTTTTTATATTTCTTAACATTGGACGTGATCGTCTCTTACTAGGTTGCTAGCTATCGCTGCAACCCGGATGGGTCCAAATCTTACCGCTGGTATACAATTATGATTTATGTAAAAAATCAAATATCTTTGAAAAGACTGCAGCATGAAAAGACATCAACAATGGAGTTTTTGGTGGAAAAATTTATTCTATTTTAGAAATAATTTATTTTAGTTACTAAGGAATTTTAATCCAATTAATTTCCTTTAAAATGAGCTATTGAACAACGCTCTACGATGTTCCAGTGCCAAGCTATCTGTGGAAAAGAAGAAAAAAGAAAAAAAAAATATGCCGTTTGTGGAGAGTAATGTGGTTAAAGTCAATTTTCTTGATTTTCAAGCCAATATATTTCCCTTGCTGTTCATGCCAAATGACAGAAATTTTCTTATACAGGGGTTTCGGACAAGGCGGTTCTAATGGTGTACTTTTTGTTTTGATCTGACTCCTTTGTTAGGAGCTATGGGTTTTTATATTTCTTAACATTGGACGTGATCGTCTCTTACTAGGTTGCTAGCTACCGCTGCAACCCGGATTACGACAGAGTCTACTTGACAGTTCTTCTATATAATGACTTAGTTCCTTGTACGAGCCCTCGACTTTTAGTAGATTAATATGTTGTATAATCTTAGATTTTGATACTGCCTTATATACGCTATTAAGGAAACAGGTCAACAGGAAAATGTGGAGCTAGTGCCCTTAGAGAACGCAAATAGCTCTGACATCCCTCATTTGGGCTACAGTATAACGAATGCCCATATTTTCTTGTGTCCCTGTAATTGATTTCACAATAATCCAAGCCGCCAAGGTAGAAATTAACCACTTTATCAGTTGAAAATTGTAATGCTATATTATTTTCAAGGATATCAAAAAGAATTTGACATAATTCAATATCCGTCGGATAGAGCTTGCAGATATCATGGTGACATTGCCAAGTAACCTGCTGCCCAATTTTTGGTTTTGAATGTTTACTCAGATTGTTATAGGTGACTTCAGCCATCATAATTTCCTTGTCAGATCTAGATTCAGAGCATTTTTCAATAGTTGTCTCGTACTTTTCAGGACAGTTTGTTCTACTACACAGAGAATTATTTGCCAAATATTCAGTAGAACTAAAAGAACTGTTTAAAACACAGTTAGAAATACTTTTTTCTTGAGTCGGTGTTCCAGGAATTTGTTCTAAATCATTAGTCTTACAAACACATATACTAATAACCCTAACAGGCTCGTTTTCGCCATAATTGAAAAACATTGCTTTTCCTTCGGTGCTGACAGGTATAGTTGTATATATATTTTTTTTGCTGCTACATAAACTGCAATTGCTCCTTCCAACATTAATATACGAATTTTCTAAGAAGTACGCCTCTGTATATTCACTGTGCTGTCGAACATTTTCCATTGTATCTATAAACTGTTCCGCAGTTGCCAGTCCATACCTTGGAAGCTTTTCATTAAACTGACAAGATTTCTTTTGGATATTACTATGAAGCTTCGCCAAAGCATTTCTAGCCGACTTTTCAACAGCATCCACTCTTTCAAAGAGAATTTTAATCTGTAATTTTGAATACTTTTCGTGATCCTGGTAAAACATGCGTAAAATGTTTCTCAATTTACAAAGATCAGCCTGCATTTTTGCCATCGTCTTGTATTTCTGAATGTAATTTTTCCCTTTGTCCTTATGCGTTCTTCGGTACAACCTCACAGAGAATTTAGTTTTTTCATTATAGCTTTTGTCACCCCAGTATCTACCCATTATTCTGGTAGCAACTTTTTTCTTATGTTTGTTTCGGTAATCTATATCGTTATCATACCGTTCCTTACTCTTTTGTTTGGCTGTCTCAATTTTCGCATGTCTATAAACTACATCCTTATAATAATGCTGTTTGTCACTATCAATAATTACTTCTCGATACGCTTGGTCGGTTGAATACCTTTACTTTTTTCTTTTCAAGATGCTATCTCTGTTTTTTTGGTAGTACTGTTTTTTTAACTTGCGTGTAGCTTGCTTGATTGAAACCATTATGTAACCATTAGTTGAATTTTTTTATGTCACGTATCAAGTATCAAGAGCCTAACAAAAAATTAAACTACTTTTTAAATTTTCAGGTATTTTTCTAGTCTAAATTAAAAGATTAAAACTATTGTTCAGACACCATAAATATTTTTGCAGTTTATAACTTTAGCGATTCTGAACTAAAAACAAAAATAAAATAAAAATTAATTTTTTCAGTTTTTACGTCACGTCGCTAATTAAGTCATATATGGTTATTAGTACACAATAGGTTTTAGATATTACGTCATGTCACTTATTACGTCATATATGGTTATTAGTAGATAATTATAATATGATGAACTGAATCGGTCCTTTATGTGAACTTTACTAACCTCTACTATAGTTAAGTGGCCAATAAAATATAGCATAGGCAAGAGGTCGTTCTTTATTATACTTTTTATTCCAATGATCGTCTTTTAATATAACACATCAGTTACTATGGGAGGGAGATCGTTCTTTAGTGTAACTAATTACAAACAGGAAAAAGCCTACGGCTTTTTCTTCTTTGAAATAGTAAGAGACGAACCTCAAACGATTAAGTAGTTAACTAAGTCCAATGTAGGCAATAGTTTTTATTCCAATGATCGTTCTTTAATGTAACTTTTTTAGGAACTATGGATTTTTACATTTCTTAACATTGGATGTGATCGTCTCTTACTAGGTTGCTAGTTACCGCTGCAACCCGGATTATGACGTCTTGGCGTAATGATTTTATTTCATGACGTCATGGCGTTATGATATTATTTAATGACGTCTTCAGAAACTACAACATAATGTCGTGTTTTCTACCTCTTACTAGGTTGCTAGCTACCGCTGCAACCCGGATTTCTAATTGATTACAAACAGGAAAAAGCCTACGGCTTTTTCTTCTTTGAAATAGTAAGAGACTAGCCTCAAACAATCAAGTAGCTAACTAAATCAAATTTATGTAATGAGTTTTTATTCCACTGTTCGTCTTTTAATGGAATATTTTAATATATTGACCTTAAACATAACTGTACTAGCCTATACTCTATAGTTAAGTGGCCTATAAAATTTAGTATAGGCAAGAGGTCGTTCTTTATAATACTCTTACTAGGTTGCTAGCTACCATTGCAACCCGGAATAAAAAATTACAAAAGGTTCTTAGCCCCATTAATTTCCTTTAAAATGAGCTATTAAACAACTCTCTACGATGTTCCAATGCCAAGCTATATATGGAATTACTAACCTATACTATAATTAATTGGCGTATAAAATTTAGTATAGGCAAGAGGGCGTTCTTTATTTACTCTCAAAGAATCAGGCAGCTAACTAAGTCCAATGTATGCAATGGTTTGTTCTTCTAATTTTCGTCTTTTAATATAAAACATGTACAAAGATGTATTAACCAATTTAATATCATGACTTATATATTATTTATATATTATAAGTCTCTGATAGTACAGTGGTCACTATGCCTGTTTGTCAAGCGGAAGACCTGGGCTCGATTCCCCGTCAGAACTTTTTTAATATATTGAATTTAAAGTACTATCTCTTAAATTTATAATTTAAAAAAGAAACTCAGTTTCCCTACCTCTTAGCTAAATATATTAACTTTAATATAAATTAATAAAGGCAAGAGGTCGTTCTTTATTATAATGTGATAACACATCTTGCTGTTTTGTTTTGCTCTCTCAATTATTACTTCTCGATACGCCTGGTCGGTTGAATACCTTTGTTTTGCTCTCTCAATTTTTTCTTCTCGATACGCCTGGTCGGTTGAATACCTTTGCTTTTCTCTTTTCAAGATACTATCTCTGTTGTTTGTGTAGTACTATTTTTTCAAATTGCGTATAGCTTGCTTCAATCTAACCATTATTCTAATCAAGAATGAGAGAATTTACATCTTTGTCGTTCTTAAGTAGTAATTATGACGTCACGGCGTAATGATTTTATTGACGTCATGGCGCAATGATATTATTTCATGACGTCATCAGAAACAACAATATAATTTCGTGTTTTTCTATTCATGTCATAGCTCTAATATAAAGCTATGACGACATTCATTATTTATCTAGTAGGGTTTCAGACAAGGTAGTTCTAATGATGTACTTTTGTTTTGATCTTACTCTATTTTTAGGAGTTTTGGGTTTTTATATTTCTTAGCATGGGACAGATCGTCTCTTACTAGGTTGCTAGCTACTGCTGCAACCCAAATTATAAGAGGCAGCCTGGCCGAGTGGTCCAAGACACTGGTGTTAGCCACCAGTCTCTTCGGAGGCGTTGGTTCAAATCTTACCGCTGTTATACGATTATGTTTGAAAGACTGCAGTGTGAAAAGACATCAAAAATGCAGTTTTTGGTTGGAAAAGTTATTCTCTTTTAGAAATAATTTAGTTTGGTTACTATAGATTTTTAATTAAATTAATTTCCTTTAAAATGAGCTATTGAACAACCCTCTACGATGTTCCAGTGCCAAGCTATCTGTGGAAAAGAAAAAAGAAAAGAGAAAAAAATATCCCGTTTGGGGAGAATAACGTGGTTAAAGTCAATTTTCTTAATTTTCAAGCCAATATATTTCCCTTGCTGTTCAAGCCAAGGGACAGAAAGTTTCCTATACAGGGGTTTCGGACAAGGCAGTTCTAATGGTGTACTTTTTGTTTTGATCTGACTCCTTTGTTAGGAACTATGGGTTTTTATATTTCTTAACATTGGACGTGATCGTCTCTTACTAGGTTGCTAGCTACCGCTGCAACCCAGGGATATAAAACTATGATGACATTCATTATTTATCTAGTAGGGTTTCAGACAAGGTAATTCTAATGATGTACTTTCGTTTTGATCTGACTCTATTTTTAGGAGTTTTGGGTTTTTATATTTCTTAGCATTGGACTGATCGTCTCTTGCTAGGTTGCTAGCTACTGCTGCAACCCAAATTCACATATATATTTATTTATGAGAGGCAGCCTGGCCGAGTGGTCCAAGGCACTGGTGTTAGCCACCAGTCTCTTCGGAGGCGTGGGTTCAAATCTTACCGCTGGTATACGATTATGTTTGAAAGACTGCAGTGTGAAAAGACATCAAAAATGCAGTTTTTGGTGGAAAAATTTATTCTCTTTTAGAAATAATTTATTTTAGTTACTGTAGATTTTTAACCCAATTAATTTCCCTTAAAATGAGCTATTGAACAACCCTCTACGATGTTCCAGTGCCAAGCTATCTCTGGATACAAAAAAAATGAGAAAAAAAGAAAAAAATATCCCGTTTGGGGAGAATAACGTGGTTAAAGTCAATTTTCTTGATTTTAAAGCCAATATATTTTCCTTGCTGTTCAAGCCAAGGGACAGAAAGTTTCCTATACAGGGGTTTCGGACAAGGCGGTTCTAATGGTGTACTTTTTGTTTTGATCTGACTCCTTTGTTAGGAACTATGGGTTTTTATATTTCTTAACATTGGACGTGATCGTCTCTTACTAGGTTGCTAGCTACTGCTGCAACCCGGATGACTCCTCTGTTAGGAACTATGGGTTTTTATATTTCTTAACATTGGACGTGATCGTCTCTTACTAGGTTGCTAGCTACCGCTGCAACCCGGATTTTTATATTTCTTAACATTGGACGTGATCGTCTCTTACTAAGTTGTTAGCTACCGCTGCAACCCAGATCGGTGAGAACTTTTATTATGTTGAATTAAAATCGTTTAATTTAAAATTTAAATAGGCAAGAGGTTGGTCTTTACTGTATTTGTCTAGCCTGCTCAATTCTTGCTTCTCTGTAATCTTCATCATTTTGATAACGCTCCTTGATCTTTTTTTTGGCTGTCTCAATTTTTGCATGTCTATAATCTTCATCATTGTGATAACACATCTTGCTGTTTTGTTTTGCTCTCTCAATTATTACTTCTTGATACGCCTGGTCGGTTGAATACCTTTGGTTTTTTTTTTCAAGATACTATCTCTGTTGTTTGTGTAGTACTGTTTTTTTAACTTGCGTGCAGCTTGCTTGATTGAAACCATTATCTAATTATGAATGAGAACATTTACAGTTCTGACGCTTCTTATATAGTAATTATGACGTCACGGCGTAATGATTTTATTTCATTATGACGTCATGGCGCAATGATATTATTTCATGACGTCTTCAGAAACCACAACATAATATCGTGTTTTTCTATTCACGTCATAGCTCTAATTTATCTAGTAGGGTTACAGACAAGGTAATTCTAATTATGCACCTTTGTTTTGATCTGACTGTATTTTTAGGAGTTTTGGGTTTTTATATTTCTTAGCATTGGACTGATCGTCTCTTGCTAGGTTGCTAGCTACTGCTGCAACCCAAATTATGAGAAGCAGCCTGGCTGAGTGTTCTAAGGCACTGGTCTTAGCCACCAGTCTCTTCGGAGGCGTGGGTTCAAATCTTACCGCTGGTATACGATTATGTTTGAAAGACTGCAGTGTGAAAAGACATCAAAAATGCAGTTTTTGGTGAAAAAATTTATTCTTTTTTAGAAATAATTTATTTTAGTTACAAAAGGTTTTTAACTCAATTAATTTCCTTTAAAATGAGCTATTGAACAACCCTCTACGATGTTCCAGTGCCAAGCTATCTCTGGATACAAAAGAAAAAAAAAGAAAAAAATATCCCGTTTAGGCAGAATGTTGTAGTAGCTGCCACTTTTCTTGATTTTCAAGCCAATATATTTCCATTGCTGTTCAAGCTAAGGGACAGAAAGTTTACTATACAGGGATTTCGGACAAGGTGGTTCTAATGGTGTACTTTTGAATTTGATCTGACTCCTTTTTTAGGAACTATGGGTTTTTATATTTCTTAACATTGGACGTGATCGTCTCTTACTAGGTTGCTAGCTACCGCTGCAACCCGGATAATTTAAAATGATCCATTGAACAACTCTCTACGATTTTCCAGTGCTAAGCTATCTATGGAATATAAAGTTTAAAATACAACCTTACGACGAACTGTTTGATTGCTTCAAAAACAAAAATCAAATGTCTTTGAAAAGACAGCAGTATGGAACGACATCAAAAATACAGTTTTTAGTGGAAAAATTTATCCTGTTTTAATTTGTTTTAGTTACAAAAGGTTTTTAACCCAAATAATTTCCTTTAAAAAGAGCCATTGAACAACTTTCTACGATGTTCCAGTGCAAAGCTATCTCGGGATAACAAGAAAGAAAAAAATATCCCGTTTAGGCAGAATGTTGTAGTAGCTGCCACTTTTCTTGATTTTCAAGCCAATATATTTCCCTTGCTGTTCAAGACAAATGACAGAAAGTTTCCTATACAGGGGTTTCGGACAAGGCGGTTCTAATGGTGTACTTTTTGTTTTGATCTAACTCCTTTTTTAGGAACTATGGGTTTTTACATTTCTTAACATTGGACGTGATCGTCTCTTACTAGGTTGCTAGCTACCGCTGCAACCCGGATTCCAGTGCCAAGCTATCTGTTGAATTACTAACCTTTACTATAAATAAGTGGCGTATAAAATTTAGTATAGGCAATAAGTCGTTCTTTATTATAATATGATTACAAACAGGAAAAAGCCTACGGCTTTTTCTTCTTTGAAATAGTAAGAGACGAACCTCAAACAATCAAGTAGCTAACTAAGTCCAAATTATGCAATAGTTTGTTATTCCAATGATTGTCTCTTAATGTAATTTAACCCAATTAATTTCCTTTAAAATGAGCTATTGAACAACCCTCTACGATGTTCCAGTGCCAAGCTATCTCTGGATACAAAAAAAAAGAAAAAAAGAAAAAAATATCCCGTTTGTGGAGAATAACGTGGTTAAAGTCAATTTTCTTGATTTTCAAGCCAATATATTTCTCTTGCTGTTCAAGCCAAGGGACAGAAAGTTTCCTATACAGGGGTTTCGGACAAGGCGGTTCTAATGGTATACTTTTTGTCTTGATCTGACTCCTCTTTTAGGAACTATGGGTTTTTATATTTATTAAAATTGAACGTGATCGTCTCTTACTAGGTTGCTAGCTGCCGCTGCAACCCGTATAATTATGTAATCCTAACTATATCCAACGACTCTGACGTCATTGGTCAATATTTTATATAAAAAATTAAGTTTTTCGTAAAAAATAGTTAATTGAAAAAAAAAAATTAAGTGCAAAAGTTGCTAGATCTAGAGATTTCCTTTAAAATGAGCCATTGAACAACTCTCTACGATGTTCCAGTGCCAAGCTATCTGTGGAAAAGAAGAAAGAAAAAAATATGCCGTTTAGGCAGAATGTTGTAGTAGCCGCCACTTTTCTTGATCTTCAAGCCAATATATTTCCCTTGCTGTTCAAGCCAAGGGACAGAAAGTTTCCTATACAGGGGTTTCAGACAAGGCGGTTCTAATGGTGTACTTTTTGTTTTGATCTGACTCCTTTTTTAGGAACTATGGGTATTTACATTTCTTAACATTGGAGGTGATCGTCTCTTACTAGGTTGCTAGCTACCGCTGCAACCCGGATTCACATATATATTATTTATGAGAGGCAGCCTGGCCGAGTGGTCCAAGGCACTGGTGTTAGCCACCAGTCTCTTCGGAGGCCTGGGTTCAAATCTTACCGCTGGTATACGATTATTTTTGAAAGACTGCAGTGTGAAAAGACATCAAAAATGCAGTTTTTGCTGGAAAAATTTATTCTCTTTTTGAAATAATTTATTTTAGTTACTATAGATTTTATAACCCAATTAATTTCCTTTAAAATGAGCCATTGAACAACTCTCTACGATGTTCCAGTGCCAAGCTATCTCTGGAAAAGAAGAAAAGAAAAAAAAATTTCCCGTTTAGGCAGAATGTTGTAATAGCTGCCACTTTTCTTGATATTCAAGCCAATATATTTCCCTTGCTGTTTCAAGCCAAGTGACAGAAAGTTTCCTTTTCAGGGGTTTAGAAAAAGGCGGTTCTAGTGGTGTACTTTTGAATTTGATCTGACTCCTTTGTTAGGAACTATGGGTTTTTATATTTCTTAACATTGGACGTGATCGTCTCTTACTAGGTTGCTAGCTACCACTGCAACCCGGATATCTTTTCAACACATTGTAAACAGTAACCTTGATTACTGTAAGTATCATCTATATAATGGTTCCTTATAACACTTCAGTTACTATGGACTGAAGATCGTTCTTTAATGTAAAAACAGGAAAAAGTCTACGGCTTTTTCTTCTTTGAAATAGTAAGAGACGATCCTCAAGCAATCAATTAGCTATCTAAGTCCAATGTATGCAGTGGCATGTTATTCCAATGATCGTATTTTAATGTAATTTTCTTGATTTTGAAGCCAATATATTTCCCTTGCTGTTCTAGCCAAGGGACTGAAAGTTTCCTATACAGAGGTTTCGGACAAGGCGGTTCTAATGGTGTACTTTTTGTTTTCATCTGACTCATTTTTTAGGAACTATGAGTTTTTATATTTCGTAACATTGGACGTAATCGTCTCTTACTAGGTTGTCGTTCTTTACTGTAAGGATGATCTAACCATTATGTAATCATGAATGATACCATTTACATCTTTGTCGTTCTTAAATAGTAACATTTACGATGAACCATATCGATCATTTTAAGCACTTGTAGCTACGCCTGGAGCCACCGTATATAAGTTACTATTGGCGAGAGATCGTTCTTTACTGTAATCCAAAATTAATATACGAATTTTCAAAGAAGTACGCCTCCGTATATTCACTGTGTTGTCGAACATTTTCCATTGCATCTGTAAACTGTTCCGCAGTTGCCAATCCATACCTTGGAAGCTTTTCATTAAACTGACAACATTTCTTTTGGATATTACTATGAAGCTTTGCCAAGGAATTTCTAGCCGACTTTTCAACAGCATCCGCTCTTTCAAAGAGAATTTTAATCTGTAATTTTGAATACTTTTCGTGATCCTGGTAAAACATGCGTAAAATGTTTCTCAATTTACGAAGATCAGCCTGCATTTTTGCCATCTTCTTGTATTTCTGAATGTAATTTTTCCCTTTGTCCTTATGCGTTCTTCGGTACAACCTCGCAGAGAATTTAATTTTTTCATTATAGCTTTTGTCACCCCAGCATCTACCCATTATTCTGGTAGCAACTTTTTTCTTATGTTTGTTTCGGTAATCTTCATCATTATCATACCGTTCCCTGCTCTTTTGTCTAGCCTGCTCAATTGTTGCTTCTCTATAAAGTTTATCATTGTGATAACGCTCCTTGATCTTTTGTCTAGCCTGCTCAATTCTTGCTTCTCTGTAATGTTCATCATTACCATACCGTTCCTTGATCTTTTGTTTGGCTGTCTCAATTTCTGCATGTCTATAATCTTCATCATTGTGATAACGTTCCCTGCTCTTTTGTCTAGCCTGCTCAATTGTTGCTTCTCTATAAAGTTTATCATTGTGATAACGCTCCTTGATCTTTTGTTTAGCCTGCTCAATTCTTGCTTCTCTGTAATGTTCATCATTACCATACCGTTCCTTGATCTTTTGTTTGGCTGTCTCAATTTTTGCATGTCTATAATCTTCATCATTGTGATAACACATCTTGCTGTTTTCTTTTGCTCTCTCAATTATTACTTCTCGATACGCCTGGTCGGTTGAATACCTTTGTTTTGCTCTCTCAATTTTTACTTCTCGATACGCCTGGTCGGTTTAATACCTTTGCTTTTCTCTTTTCAAGATACTAGCTCTGTTGTTTGTGTAGTACTCTTTCTTCAAATTGCGTATAGCTTGCTTCGATCTAACCATTATTCTAATCAAGAATGAGAGAATTTTCAGTTTTGACTTTCCTTATATACTAATTATGACGTCACTCTATTCACGTCATAGCTCTAATATAAAACTATGATGACGTTCATTATTTATCTAGTAGGGTTTCAGACAAGGTATTTCTAATGATGTACTTTTGTTTTGATCTGACTCTATTTTTAGGAGTTTTGGGTTTTTATATTTCTTAGCATTGGACTGATCGTCTATTACTAGGTTGCTAGCTACTGCTGCAACCCAAATTCACATATATATTTATTTATGAGAGGCAGCCTGGCCGAGTGGTCCAAGGCACTGGTGTTAGCCACCAGTCTCTTCAGAGGCGTGGGTTCAATTCTTACCGCTGGTATACGATTATGTTTGAAAGACTGCAGTGTGAAAAGACATCAAAAATGCAGTTTTTGGTGGAAAAATTTATTCTCTTTTAGAAATAATTTATTTTAGTTACTATAGATTTTTAACCCAATTAATTTCCTTTAAAATGCGCTATTGAACAACCCTTTACGATGTTCCAGTGCCTAGCTATCTATGGAAAAGAAAAAAGAAAAAAAAAGAAAAAAAAAAAGAAAAAAATATCCCATTTAGGCAGAATGTTGTAGTAGCTGCCACTTTTCTTGATTTTCAAGCCAATATATTTCCCTTGCTGTTCAAGCCAAGGGACAGAAATTTTACTATGCAGGGGTTTCGGACAAGGCGGTTCTAATGGTGTACTTTTTGTTTTGATCTGACTCTTTTTTTAAGAACTATGGGTTTTTATATTTCTTAACAAAGGACGTGATCGTCTCTTACTAGGTTGCTAGCTACCGCTGCAACCCGGATGTGATAACACATCTTGCTGTTTTGTTTGATTACTTCTCGATACGCCTGGTCGGTTGAATACCTTTGCTTTTTTCTTTTCAAGATACTATCTCTGTTGTTTGTGTAGTACTGTTTTTTCAACTTGCGTGCAGCTTGCTTGATTGAAACCATTATTTAATTATGAATGAGAACATTTACAGTTCTGACGCTTCTTATATAGTAATTATGACGTCACGGCATAATGATTTTATTTCATGATGACGTCATAGCGCAATGATATTATTTCATGACTTCTTCAGAAACAACAATATAATTTCGTGTTTTTCTATTCACGTCATAGCTCTAATATAAAACTATGACGACATTCAATATTTACTTAGTAGGGTTTCAGACAAGGTAATTCTAATGATGTACTTTTGTTTTGATTTGACTCTATTTTTAGGAGTTTTGTTATATTTCTTAGCATTGGACTGATCGTCTCTTACTAGATTGCTAGCTACTGCTTCAACCCAGATTCACATATATAGTTATTTATGAGAGGCAACCTGGCCGAGTGGTCCAAGGCACTGGTGTTAGCCACCAGTCTCTTCGGAGGCGTGGGTTCAAATCTTACCGCTGGTATACGATTATGTTTGAAAGACTGCAGTGTGAAAAGACATCAAAAATGCAGTTTTTGGTGGAAAAATTTATTCTCTTTTAGAAATAATTTATTTTAGTTACAAAAGGTTTTTAACCCAATTAATTTCCTTTAAAATGAGCTATTGAACAACCCTCTACGATGTTCCAGCGCCAAGCTATCTCTGGAAACAAAGAAAAGAGAAAAAAATATCCCGTTTAGGCAGAATGTTGTAGTAGCTGCCACTTTTCTTGATTTTCCAGCCAATATATTTCCCTTGCTGTTCAAGTCAAGGGACAGAAATTTTACTATACAGGGGTTTCGGACAAGGCGGTTCTAATTGTGTACTTTTTGTTTTGATCTGACTCCTTTTTTAGGAGTTAGGAGTTTTTATATTTCTTAACATTGGACGTGATCGTCTCTTACTAGGATCGTCTCTAGTAGGGTTTCAAACAAGGTAGTTCTAATGATGTACTTTTGTTTTGATCTGACTTTATTTTTAGGAGTTTTGGGTTTTTATATTTCTTAGCATTGGACTGATCGTCTCTTTCTAGGTTTCTAGCTACTGCTGCAACCAAAATTATGAGAGGCAGCCTTGCCGAGTGGTCTAAGGCACTGGTGTTAGCCACCAGTCTCTTCGGAGGCGTGGGTTCAAATCTTACCGCTGTAACGCTGATAACAAACAGGACAATATTACAAACAGGAAAAAGCCTACGGCTTTTTCTTCTTTGAAATAGTAAGAGACGAACCTCAAACGATCAAGTAGCTAACTAAGTCCAATGCATGCAATAACTTTTTATTCCAATGATCGTCTTTTAATGTAACATCTTACTAGGTTGCTAGCTACCACTGCAACCTGGATAACATATCAGTTACTATGGGAGAGAGATCGTTCTTTACTGTACTAATGGTGTACTTTTTGTTTTGATCTGACTCCTTTTTTAGGAGCTATGGGTTTTTATATTTCTTAACATTGGACGTGATCGTCTCTTACTAGGTTGCTAGCTACCGCTGCAACCCGGATGGAGAATAACGTGGTAAAAGTCAATTTTCTTTATTTTCAAGCCAATATATTTTCTTTGTTATTCAAGCCAAAGGGCGGTAAGTTTCCTTTATAGAGGATTCGGACAAGGCGGTTCTAATGGTGTACTTTTTGTTTTGATCTGACTGCTCTGTTAGGAACTATGGGTTTTTATATTTCTTAACATTGGACGTGATCGTCTCTTACTAGGTTGCTAGCTACCGCTGCAACCCGGAAATATTTCTTAGCATTGGACTGATCGTCTCTTACTAGGTTGCTAGCTACTGCTGCAACCCGGATTCACATATATATATTTATGAGAGGCAGCCTGTCCGAGTGGTCCAAGGGACTGGTGTTAGCCACCAGTCTCTTCGGAGGCGTGGGTTCAAATCTTACCGCTGGTAATATGTTTGAAAGACTGCAGTGTGAAAAGACATCAAAAATGCAGTTTTTGGTGGAAAAATTTATTCTCCTTTAGAAATAATTTGTTTTAGTTACTATAGATATTTAACCCAATTAATTTCCTTTAAAATGAGCCATTGAACAACTATCTACGATGTTCCAGTGCCAAGCTATCTCTGGAAACAAAGAAAAAAAAGAGAAAAAAAATATGCCATTTGTGGAGAATTCTATAGTAGCTGCCACTTTTCTTGATTTTCAAGCCAATATATTTCCCTTGTTGTTCAAGCCAAGGGACAGAAATTTTACTATAAAGGGGTTTGGGACAAGGCGGTTCTAATAGTATACTTTTTGTTTTGATCTGACTCCCTTTTTAGGAGCTATGGGTTTTTATATTTCTTAACATTGGACGTGATCGTCTCTTACTAGGTTGCTAGCTACCGCTGCAACCCGGATTACACTCATTATTATGACCACAAACTGTTACATTTAATACTTAAGTTACTATGGGTTACAGTTCGTTCCTTATTGTAAAATAATGTATATTGTAAATTATATTTTAGTTACTATGGGTTACAGTGTTAAGTTTATATCTCTTAACATTATAACCAACAGTAACTAATACTTCATTTACTATGGGTTACAGTTTGTTCCTTATTGTAAAGCCATTGGACAACTCTCTACGAAGATCCCGTGCCAAGCTTTCTGCGGGTTTACTAACCTATACTATAATTAAGTGGTGTATAAAATTTAGTATAGGGAAGAGTTCGATCTTTATTATAATGATTTTCAAGACAATATATTTCCCTTGCTGTTCAAGCCAAGGGACAGAAAGTTTCCTATACAGGGGTTTCAGACAAGGCGGTTCTAATGGTGTACTTTTTGTTTTGATCTGACTCTTTTTTTAAGAACTATGGGTTTTTATATTTCTTAACATTGGACGTGATCGTCTCTTACTAGGTTGCTAGCTACCGCTGCAACCCGGATTAGAAACAGGAAATTATTTTAGTTATTATGGACTGGAAGTTTGTTCTTTACTGTAATATATCAGTCCTTTATGTAAACTTTACTAACCTATACTATAGCTAAGTGGCCTATTAAATTTAGTATAGACAAGAGGTCGTTCTTTATTATATTTGTTTAATTTCCAAAAGGTTTTTAACCCCATTAATTTTCTTTAAAATGAACCATTGAACAACTCTCTACGATGTTCCAGTCCCAAGCTATCTGTTAAATTACTAACCTATATTATAATTAAGTGGTGTATAAAATTTAGCATAGGCAAAAGGTCGTTCTTTATTATATCCTTTATGTAATACCGCTGTAACCCTGATAACAAACAGTAAAATATTACAAACAGGAAAAAGCCTACGGCTTTTTTCTTTTTTGAAATAGTAAGAGACGAACCTCAAACGATCAAGTAGCTAACTAAGTCCAATGCATGCAATAACTTTTTATTCCAATGATCGTCTTTTAATGTAACATATCAGTTACTATGGGAGAGAGATCGTTCTTTACTGTAATTGCTACTTAGACACCATAAATATTTTTGCAATTTACATAAAAGCTTTAGAGATTCTAAACTAAAAACTAAATGATCTTAGAGTTTTTGATTTTTCTATAGCATCATATCCAGTGACAGCTTCATACAAAGGGGGCCTGATAGCAAAACACATCGAAGAGTTTAAGTTTTAGTTTAGAGTTTTAATTTAGAGTATTATGGCGTTTATAATGGCATTATAACGTCATAGTTATGTGAGGCAGCGTGGTCGAGCGGTTTAAGGGGCTGGTGTTAGC
Source organism: Artemia sp. Qi Xiang Cuo (assembly GCF_049724085.1). Lineage (NCBI taxonomy): Eukaryota > Metazoa > Arthropoda > Branchiopoda > Anostraca > Artemiidae > Artemia > Artemia sp. Qi Xiang Cuo. The sequence continues at coordinate 34,003,502 of NC_142810.1, read as the reverse complement.
CACTCTTCAATTCGGAGGCATGGGTTCGAATCCTACCGCTGACAGTATTTTATACCAAAGCTAATTATAATCTTGTTTTAGTTACTATGAACTGAAGTTCGTTCTTTACTATAAAATATCCTAACAACTATCCCTCTGGTCCAGTCGCCAGGGACCTTTTCGAACTGCCCGACTGTTGTAATCAGCGTTATCCACACTGAGAGGAATTGATCATTTCCGAAGTTATGCAGTCTTCACCAGGTGATCTTCAATTCTTAAGTTTTTTCACTGCAACAAGTATTTCCGCAGATGTTGGAGGATTTTTGTCAATCTTAAGGTTAAGAAGGAGCATAGAAGGGATGCTTTCTCGGTCAGTTGGTCTCGGTCTATTCAAAACCTTTTCGAAGTGGGAAACCCATCTCTCGGCAATTTTCTCAGTTTCGGTGAGAACATTTCTTCTCTCATCTTTGACTTGGTTGAATCTGCTGGTTAGCTTTCCTAGCATTTCATTTGTGAGCCTGTAAACTGCTTTGGAGTTTCTTTTTTTAGCTGCTTCCTCTGCTAGTCTAGCCTTCTCTTCTGCACATCTCCGCTTGTCAGCTTTTGCCGACTTCTTGATTTCTCTGTCCTTCATTCTATATTGGACATTTGTGAAGACCGAAGGTCTGTCGCCGCCAGCAGAGAAAATTTGCTGTCTCAAGTCATTGCGCTCATCAATTAGTTTCCAAGTTTCTTGTGATATCCATCTTTCCTTCGGTTTCTTCTTTATCCTGAGCACATCCCTAGCAACTTGATTGTATGTTGTCTTCATTTCTTGCCATGCTGTTTCAGGACTGTCTGTACCGTTTTCTATTTCAAGCAGAGCGAATGAGTTCTTCAGCTCCATACAAAATTTTCTTCAGGTTTCTCAGACATTTAACTTATCCACAACATAAAGCTTCGTAGAGTTTGACTTTGCGTTTTTGGGCACTTTCAGCTTAACGTTCAATTTTGATACCATAAGGATGTGGTCCGACTGGGCATCTGCCCCTCTGAAGCCACGTACGTCTAGAAGACTTGTCCGCTATCTCCTTAAGATTAGGAAATGATCTAATTGGTTCTTCGTCCTGCCGTCTGACGAGATCCATGACTGTTTGTGGATGGTTTTATGTTCTAACTGAGTTGTGCCGACCGTAAAATCATTCCTCAGAGAATAATCTACCAGAAGGGCTCCGTTTTCGTTCATTTCACCAAGACCATGTCTCCCTAGGACTTGCGGGCAGTAGTCTCTTTCATCTCCGACCTTTGATTTGAAGTCCCAAACCACACAAAGAAGGTCATTTGTTGGGACTTCTGATGCCAATGATTAAAGAGCTTGGTAGGATGACTCCTTATCAGTATTCTTTTCAAGTTACTATCTCTGTTGTTTGTGTAATACTGTTTTTTCAACTTGCGTATAGCTTGCTTCGATCTAACCATTATCTAATCAAGAATGAGAGAATTTACATCTTTGTCGTTCTTAAGTAGTAATTTAGGCAGAATGTTGTAGTAACTGCCACTTTTCTTGATTTTCAAGCCTTTAGTATAGGCAAGAGGTCGTTCTTTATTATAATTAGAAACAGGAAATTATTTTAGTTATTATGGACTGGAAGTTTGTTCTTTACTGTAATATATAAGTCCTTTATGTAAACTTTACTAAACAATACTATAGCTAAGTGGCCTATTAAATTTAGTATAGACAAGAGGTCGTTCTTTATTATATACTAGGTTGCTAGCTACCGCTGCAACCCGGATTTATGAATCCATCCCATGACTCCAGACAGAGCTAATTCTCTTACAACGCCATACCTAATTTAGTATAGCCAAGACGTCGTTCTTTATTGTAAATAGGATAGTTAACTTTCACTTAACAGGCCAGGGTTCGATTCCAGGTGTGGGAAAATTTTTAACTCTATAATCTTCGAACATTTGAACCTTTTATAATTTATAATGATGTATAATATAAATACTGTAATCTTAACTATAGTGAAGTTGCCTATGCAAGTTAGTATAGGGAAGAGTTCGATCTTTATTATGATACCGCTGGTATACGATTATGTTTGAAAGACTGCAGTGTGAAAAGACATCAAAATGCAGTTTTTGGTGGAAAAATTTATTCTCTTTTAGAAATAATTTATTTTAGTTACTATAGATTTTTAACCCAATTAATTTCCTTTAAAATGAGCTATTGAACAACCCTCTACGATGTTCCAGTGCCAAGCTATCTCTGGATACAAAAAAAGAAAAAAAAAGAAAAAAAGAAAAAAATATCCCGTTTAGGCAGAATGTTGTAGTAGCTGCCACTTTTCTTGATTTTCAAGCCAATATATTTCCCTTGCTGTTCAAGCCAAGGGACAGAAATTTTACTATGCAGGGGTTTCGGACAAGGCGGTTCTAATGGTGTACTTTTTGTTTTGATCTGACTCTTTTTTTAAGAACTATGGGTTTTTATATTTCTTAACATTGGACGTGATCGTCTCTTACTAGGTTGCTAGCTACCGCTGCAACCCGGATTAGAAACAGGAAATTATTTTAGTTATTATGGACTGGAAGTTTGTTCTTTACTGTAATATATCAGTCCTTTATGTAAACTTTACTAACCTATACTATAGCTAAGTGGCCTATTAAATTTAGTATAGACAAGAGGTCGTTCTTTATTATAAACCTCAAACGATCAAGTAGCTAACTAAGTCCAATGCAGGCAATAACTTTTTATTCCAATGATCATCTTTTAATGTAATAATTTTCTTTAAAATGAACCATTGAACAACTCTCTACGATGTTCCAGTCCCAAGCTATCTGTTAAATTACTAACCTATATTATAATTAAGTGGTGTATAAAATTTAGCATAGGCAAAAGGTCGTTCTTTATTATATCCTTTATGTAATACCGCTGTAACCCTGATAACAAACAGTAAAATATTACAAACAGGAAAAAGCCTACGGCTTTTTCTTTTTTGAAATAGTAAGAGACGGACCTCAAACGATCAAGTAGCTAACTAAGTCCAATGCATGCAATAACTTTTTATTCCAATGATCGTCTTTTAATGTAACATATCAGTTACTATGGGAGAGAGATCGTTCTTTACTGTAATTGAACAACCCTCTACGATGTTCCAGTGCCAAGCTATCTGTGGAAAAGAAAAAAAAAGAAAAAAGAAAAAAATATCCCGTTTGGGGAGAATAACGTGGTTAAAGTCAATTTTCTTGATTTTCAAGCCAATATATTTCCCTTGCTGTTCAAGCCAAGGGACAGAAAGTTTCCTATACAGGGGTTTCGGACAAGGCGGTTCTAATGGTGTAATTTTTGTTTTGATCTGACTCCTTTGTTAGGAACTATGGGTTTTATATTTCTTAACATTGGACGTGATCGTCTCTTACTAGGTTGCTAGCTACCGCTGCAACCCGGAATATATTTCTTAACATTGGACGTGATCGTCACATACTAGGTTGCTAGCTACCGCTGCAACCCAGACTAGGTATCAGCCATCTCTACAGCCATGATTCTGATGGAAATTAAATAATCCCTATTTATATTTAAGTTAACATGGGCTAGGTTTCATTCTTTATTTTAATTTTTTTTAATAACAAGCCAACATATTTTCTTGGTTGTTTAAGCAAAGAGACTCCAGGTTATAGCTGCCGCTGCAACCCGGATACCGCTGCAATCTGGATAGCTTGCAGCTACCCCTGGAACCACCATATATCAGTTACTATGGGCGAGAGATCGTTCTTTAATGTATATATTTTTATACATTTTAACAAGAGATTACTACAATTCAAAAACCTTAAAAAATAAAACCAAAAGTTTAAAGCTTAGCAAAAATTGCTGTTCGAAATTTGACTTGCTCAAAAATCAAATATCTTTGAAAAGACACACTATGTATTTTCATAAAACTGGTAATTGCAAAAATTTTTGTATATATATTGACCTGGGATTACAACAAACCAAAAATATTAAAAAAAACAAAAGTTTGAAGCTTAGTAGAAATTTTTGTTAGAAATTGGACTTGCTTAATAATCAAATATCTTAGAAAAGACAGAGCATGTATTTTCATTCAACGGGTAATAGCACAAATGTTTGTATGTATTTTGACAAGGTATTAAAACAATTCCAAAACCTTAAAAAAAAGTGAAACTTAGCAGTAGTCATTATATGATATCGGAGTATTGCCTAAAGAATAAAAAACTGGTAATTGCAAAAATATCTGTATATATTTCAACAAGGGATTACAACAATTCAAAATTCTTAAAAACTAAAACCAAAAGTTTAAAGTTTAGCAGAAATCGATGTTAGAAATTGGCCTCGCTCAAAAATAAATAATCTTTTAAAAGATGCAGGATTTATTTTCATAAAATTGGTATTTGTATATATTTTGACAAGAGGCTACAACAATTTGAAAGCATTAAAAAGAAAACCAAAATTTTGAAGCTTAGTAGATATCGTTGTTAGAAATCGGACTTGCTGTAAAAATCGAATGTTTTTGAACAGATTCAGTATGAAACGACATTAAATTGCCCAAATAACAAAAAATTGGTGATTGCAAAAATATTTGTATATATTTTAACAAGGGATCAAACAATTCAAAAACCTTTAAAAAGAAAACCAAAGTTTGAAGCTTAGTAGAAATAGTTGTAAGAAATCGGGGTTGCTCGAATAGTCAAATATCATAATATAGAACGAATATAAATTAATATGATTATATTGAAAAGGTTACTGTTTATAATATGTTCTTTGACATTAAGTTTCGAAAAAATAATTATGGAAACTGCAAAAATATTTATATTATCTGAGCAATAGTTTCAATCTTTTCATTAAAACTTGAATAATATCTTATAATTTTAAATCTAATGTAAATTTAATGTAAAAATTTAAATTGTAAATTTAATGGAAATTTTAAAATTTAATGAAAAGTTAATGAAAAACAGGAAAAAGCCTACAGCGTTTTCTTCTTTGGAATAGTTAGAGACAATCCTTAAAGAATCAGGCAGCTAACTAACTCCAAACTTTGATCTTTAACGTAAACTTCATTAATCAGATTTTTTTTTATATATCCTACCTGGTGTAGTGGTTGGAATTGCTGTTTCTCACCCAGTGTGCTCGAGTGTGATTCCCGCTATGGAAAATTTTTACTTATGATGATTTTTGATGGAATATAATTAAAATAATCATGTATGTAATGATCCCTTTTATTACTTCAGCTACTATGGGCTTTAGTTCGTTCCTTAATGCAAAAAAACTTGATACCCTTCGCAAAAAAATCTGTTTACTTTCTGTGATAGCTTGGGTACACTTACGCTATTTTGATTTGGTTAAATTTTAAGAGCAGAAGCAGCCCCGAAAGTTTGAACATAATACCCTCAGTCGTTCTTGGGATACTGCTGAGATTCTTTATTGGGAATTAGCATTAACACAGTGATTTTTGATTTAATCTTATGGCAAAATTTAGTTTTTAAACATAAAGTCAAATGGGAGGGTGGGCTTGGGAGGGGGATTAGTTTCCCTCCAATCACTTTCGACTATTAAAAAGGGCATCAGCCTTTTCTATTTTCAATTGAATGAGCCCATTTCGAAGTTCCTACAACTCCTTTGATACATAGTGCCCTGGTCTAAACAACAACAACAACAAAGATATAATAATACATTATATCCACATCGATCTTTACTATAAATTTCTGCCGTAATTCTTTCTTTTCAAAATTAAATTAGTTACTATCGCCTAGAGTTAGTTCTTTCCCATATCGTAACAATATTTTTTATAATAATAATTAATTTTGTTAATTACAAAAGGCTTCTATATACAGCAGTTTCCTTTAAAATGAGCCATTACACAGCTCTTTATTATGACAACGAACTGTTTGATTTAATACTTAAGTTACTATGGGTTCAGTTCGTTCCTTATTGTAATATGGGCTGGAAGTTTGTTCTTTACTGTAATTTCTTTAGGAACATAATTAAAATTTCTTAATGTAATAAAAATAATTTGTTTTAATTACAAAAGGTTTTTAACCCCATTAATTTCCTTTAAAATGAGCCATTGAACAACTCTCTACAATGTTCCAGTGCCATGCTATCTGTTGAATTACTAACCTATACTATAATTAGGTGGCGTATAAAATTTAGTATAGGCAAGATGTCGTTCTTTATTATAATATTAATGAATGACGTCATAGTCCAAGTGGCAAGCACGATCGGCCTTTAACAGAAAAGTTGGTGGTTCAAAGCCATCCGGGATAATTTTCTTTTAATTTGTAATTCAGTTATCAATAAAACCATATCATTACTATATCATTAACAATAATTAAGTTGAGTATGCAATTTAGTATAGGCAAGAGTTCGTTCTTTATTATAAAAATATCCCGTTTGGGGAGAATAACGTGGTTAAAGTCAATTTTCTTGATTTTCAAGCCAATATATTTTCCTTGCTGTTCAAGCCAAGGGACAGAAACTTTCCTATACAGGGGTTTCGGACAAGGCGGTTCTAATGGTGTACTTTTTGTTTTGATCTGACTCCTTTTTTAGGAACTATGGGTTTTTATATATCTTAACATTGGACGTGATCGTCTCTTACTAGGTTGCTAGCTACCGCTGCAACCCGGATTTAACCCCATTAATTTCCTTTAAAATGAGCCATTGAACAACTTACTACGATGTTCCAGTGCCAAGCTATCTGTTGAATTACTAACCTATACTATAATTAAGTGGCATATAAAATTTAGTATAGGCAAGAGGTCATTCTTTATTAAAATTGCTTTGATCTAACCATTATCTAATTATGAATGAGAACATTTACAGTTCGTAAATTTTCGCAAAAAAATGATTTTATTTAAAAAATAATAAGTACAACTGGCACTAGATCTAGAGATTTCCTTTAAAATGAGCCATGGAACAACTATCTACGATGTTCCAGTACCAAGCTATCTGTGGAAAATAAGAAGAAAGAAAAAAAAGATGCTTTTTGTGGAGAATAACGTGGTTAAAAACAATTTTCTTGATTTTCAAGCCAATATATTTCCCTTGCTGTTCAAACAATATGACAGAAAGTTTCCTATACAGGGGTCTCAGATATGGTGGTTCTAATGGTGTACTTTTTGTTTTGATCTGACTTTTTTTTTGAAGTTATGGGTTTTTATATATCTTAAAATTGGACGTGATCGTCTCTTAATAGGGTTGCTAGGTACTACTACAAACCGGATGATGTGAAATTACAAACAGGAAAAAGACTAAGGCTTTTTCATGGTTGGAATAGCAAGAGACGACCTGGCTAAAAACTATGATTATGGCATCATTGATCAATCTTTAACATGAAATGTTCTTTGCTGTAATGGTTTGTTCTTTACTAGGTATCAGCCGTCTCTACAGCCATGATACTGAGGGAAATTACATAATCCCTATTTATGTTTCATTTTTAATGGGCTAGGTGTCGTTCTTTATTGTAATAGTAGGGTTTCAGACAAGGTATTTCTAATGATGTACTTTTGTTTTGATCTGACTCTAGTTTTAGGAGTTTTGGGTTTTTATATTTCTTAGCATTGGACTGATCGTCTATTACTAGGTTGCTAGCTACTGCTGCAACCCAAATTCACATATATATTTATTTATGAGAGGCAGCCTGGCCGAGTGGTCCAAGGCACTGGTGTTAGCCACCAGTCTCTTCAGAGGCGTGGGTTCAATTCTTACCGCTGGTATACGATTATGTTTGAAAGACTGCAGTGTGAAAAGACATCAAAAATGCAGTTTTTGGTGGAAAAATTTATTCTCTTTTAGAAATAATTTATTTTAGTTACTATAGATTTTTAACCCAATTAATTTCCTTTAAAATGCGCTATTGAACAACCCTTTACGATGTTCCAGTGCCAAGCTATCTGTGGAAAAGAAAAAAGAAAAAAAAAGAAAAAAAAAGAAAAAAATATCCCGTTTAGGCAGAATGTTGTAGTAGCTGCCACTTTTCTTGATTTTCAAGCCAATATATTTCCCTTGCTGTTCAAGCCAAGGGACAGAAATTTTACTATGCAGGGGTTTCGGACAAGGCGGTTCTAATGGTGTACTTTTTGTTTTGATCTGACTCTTTTTTTAAGAACTATGGGTTTTTATATTTCTTAACATTGGACGTGATCGTCTCTTACTAGGTTGCTAGCTACCGCTGCAACCCGGATAAATACAAACAGGAAAAAGCCTACGGCTTTTTCTTCTTTTAATTAGTAAGAGACGAAATTCAAACAATCAAGTAGCTAACTAAGTCCAATGTATGGAATGGTTTGTTATTTCAGTGATCGTCTTTTAATGTAAAAATGTAAATACTGTAATCTTAACTATAGTGAAGTTGCGTATGCAAGTTAGTATAGGGAAGAGTTTGATCTTTATTATAATTTTCTATTCACGTCATAGCTCTAATATAAAACTATGACGACATTCATTATTTATCTAGTAGGGTTTCAGACAAGGTAATTCTAATGATGTACTTTTGTTTTGATTTGACTGTTTTTTTAGGAGTTTTGTTATATTTCTTATCATTGGACTGATCGTCTCTTACTAGATTGCTAGCTACTGCTGCAACCCAGATTCACATATATAGTTATTTATGAGAGGCAGCCTTGCCGAGTGGTCCAAGGCACTGGTGTTAGCCACCAGTCTCTTCGGAGGCGTGGGTTCAAATCTTACCGCTGGTATACGATTATGTTTGAAAGACTGCAGTGTGAAAAGACATCAAAAATGCAGTTTTTGGTGGAAAAATTTATTCTCTTTTAGAAATATTTATTTTAGTTACAAAAGGTTTTTAACCCAATTAATTTCCTTTAAAATGAGCTATTGAACAACCCTCTACGATGTTCCAGTGCCAAGCTATCTGTGGAAAAGAAAAAAAGAAAGAAAAAAATATCCCGTTTACGCAGAATGTTGTAGTAGCTGCCACTTTTCTTGATTTTCAAGCCAATATATTTCCCTTGCTGTTCAAGCCAAGGGACAGAAAGTTTCCTATACAGGGGTTTCGGACAAGGCGGTTCTAATGGTATACTTTTCGTTTTGATCTGACTCCTTTGTTAGGAACTATGGGTTTTTATATTTCTTAACATTGGATGTGATTGTCTCTTACTAGGTTGCTAGCTACCGCTGCAACCCGGATTTTATTATAAAACCGCTCCACACACCCATACATATCTTTCAGTTAGTGTTGTGTGCTTTGTAGTTTAATTACTATCTTCATTTTTATTTTTGACACACTTTAATTGTCGTTTTCGTATATCTTCTAACCGCCCATGTCTGATTTTCACTTTCATTTTTGACAAGCTTTTGGATTTTGATTACTTCAGACAATTTAGCAATGGCCTTTGCTTTGGTTGCCCGTATTGGTGTTGTCGCATTTGGTGGTTCAGGTTGTCGATTTTCACATCTTATCACGTTTGATATTTCAGGTTTTGGTTCCAAAGAATCATCATTTATAGTAACTGCAACAGCAAATTTTCGGTTTTTTTGGCCTTCCAACAGACATTATATCATATAAATGACTGATGCGTTGGAAACTCAATAATTTTATTTATGCTATGCATTATATTGTATAATAAATTGCTTATATGATGTCATAAGAAATACTTATATCTGACTCTATTTTTAGGAGTTCTGGGTTTTTATATTTCTTAGCATTGGGTGTGAGCGTCTCTTACTAGGTTGCTAGCTACTGCTGCAACCCATATTCACATATATAGTTATTAGAGGCAGCGTGGCCGAGTGCTCCAAGGTGCTGGTGTTAGCCACCAGTCTCTTTGGAGGCATGGGTTCAAATCTTACCGCTGGTATACGATTATGATTTATATACAAAAATCAAATATCTTTGAAAAGACTTCAAAATAAAAAGTCATCAAAAATGCAGTTTTTAGTGGAAAATTCATTCTCTTTTAGAAATAATTTATTTTGACGTTTATGACGTCATTGATCAATCTTTTATATTAAATATGCAGTTTTTCGTAAAAAAATGATTCTATTTTCAAAATAATTTGTGGTAATTACCAAAAGATCTTAACCCGATTAATTTCCTTTAAAATGAGCTATTGAACAACTCTCTACAATGTTCCGATGCCAAGCTATCTGTGGAATTACTAACCTATACTAGAAGTAAGTGGCGTATAAAATTTAGTAAAGGCAAGAGGTCGTTCTTTATTATAATTCGATTCCCCGTCGGGGAGAATTTTTAATATGTTGAATTAAAAGTAATATCTTTTAAATTTAAAATTTTAAAAAGAAACTCGTTTTAGTTACATCCTAGCTAAAATACTCAAGACAATGTAAATTAGCCACAAGGTTCAATTTCTCTGGGCTTTAGTTCGTTCTTTGCTAACTTATTACTAGCTTTTAGTCTCCTTATGGGTTTTTCTATTCATTTGCTTTAATCATATCGATCCTTTATGTAAAAAAATAAAATAAAAAAATTCATGTCGAAAGATCAACGTATATAAATATTGCATTAACTTATTACGTCATAAATGGGTGTATAAGAAAAATCAATCCCTTTTGTATCTTCTCAACATATTGTAAACAGTAAACTTTTCAATGTTATTACAGTAACTTAAAATTTGTTCTTTATTAAATTGAAAGCAACCCCGAAAAATCACAAACAGGAAAAAGCCTATGGCTTTTTCTTATTTGGAATAGTAAGAGACAAACTTTGAAAAGTCAGGCTTCAAACTAAGTCTAATATGTCCCATAGTTTGTTCTTTATTAGCTTTATGATGCAGATGAAAATTGCATAATCCCCATTTATTTTCCAGTTAACATTGGCTAGATGTCGTTCTTTACTATATTATCAATTCTGAACTGAAAATTAAAATAAAATGAAAAATTGAATTTCTTTTCTACAGAAATATAGCGCAAAAGACATGTACTTTAGAAGTTGAGCCAAAAAAAGTTTGGTTCCAGGAGACATTTACAACTTTGAAGTGAGAGATGAAATAGAACTTTCGTTGATTAAATCAAACAAAAAAAAACGAATTAAAAAATTTTCGGGTGTTTTTCTACTTTTAATTAAAAAATTAATATTATTGCAAAGACACCATAAATAGTTTTGCAGTTTGTAATGAACAGGATCGATCCTTTATGTAATGTAATAGTTAGACTAGATACTGAGCAATTTCTTAACATTTGGCGTGATCGTCTCTTACTAGGTTGCTATCTAGCGCTGCAACCCAGATTCAATACATACTACTTTTATATAATCTCCTTCATTAGTAAAAACACTCACACTCTATGAGCTAAACATCTTGAGTACAAACAGAAAAAGTTGTCCTTTAATGTAATAACCATTATGTAATTCACGAATGAGACCATTTACATCTTTGTCGTTCTTAAGTAGTAACAAGGCACTGGTGTTAGCCACCAGTCTCTTCGGAGGCGTGGGTTCAAATCTTACCGCTGGTATTATGTTTGAAAGACTGCAGTGTGAAAAGACATCAAAAATGCAGTTTTTGGTGGAAAAATTTATTCTCTTTTAGAAATAATTTATTTTAGTTACTATAGATTTTTAACCCAATTAATTTCCTTTAAAATGAGCCATTGAACAGCTATCTACGATATTCCAGTGCCAAGCTACCTCTGGAAACAAAGAAAAAAAAATATCCCGTTTAGGCAGAGTGTTGTAGTAGCTGCCACTTTTCTTGATTTTCAAGCCAATATATTTCCCTTGCTGTACAAGCCAAGGGACAGAAAGTTTCCTATACAGGGGTTTCGGACAAGGCAGTTCTAATGGTGTACTTTTTGTTTTGATCTGACTCCCTTTTTAGGAGCTATGGGTTTTTATATTTCTTAACATTGGACGTGATCGTCTCTTACTAGGTTGCTAGCTACCGCTGCAACCCGGATGTTCAGACACCATATATATTTTTGCAGTTTATAACTTTAGCGACTCTGAACTAAAAACGAAAGTAAAATAAAAATTAATTTTTTCAATTTTTACGTCACGTCGCTCATTAAGTCATATATGGTTATTAGTACACAATAGGTTTTAGATATTACGTCATGTCACTTATTACGTCATATATGGTTATTAGTAGATAATCGGTAAAATATTCGTTCTTTATTATATTATTGCTCAGATATCATAAATATTTTTGCAGTTTACATAATAACTTTAGCGATTCTAAACTGAAAAACTAACTCAGTCCAATATATGCAATGATGTGCTTTTCTAATGATCGTCCTTTAATATAAACTATGGACTAAAGTTCGTTCTTTAATGTAAACATACCTTGGAAGCTTTTCGTTAAACTGACAACATTTATTTTGGATATTACTATGAAGCTTTGCCAAAGAATTTCTAGCCGACTTTTCAACAGCATCCGCTCTTTCAAAGAGAATTTTAATATGTAATTTTGAATACTTTTCGTGATCCCGATAAAACATGCGTAAAATGTTTCTCAATTTACAAAGATCAGCCTGCATTTTTGCAATCTTCTTGTATTTCTGAATGTAATTTTTCCCTTTGTCCTTATGCGTTCTTCGGTACAACCTCGCAGAGAATTTAATTTTTTCATTATAGATTTTGTCACCCCAGTAACGCTCCTTGATCTTTTGTTTGGCTGTCTCAATTTTTGCATGTCTATAATCTTCATCATTGTGATAACACATCTTGCTGTTTTGTTTTGCTCTCTCAATTATTACTTCTCGATACGCCTGGTCGGTTGAATACCTTTGTTTTGCTCTCTCAATTTTTACTTCGCGATACGCCTGGTCGGTTGAATACCTTTGCTTTTCTCTTTTCAAGATACTATCTCTGTTGTTTGTGTAGTACTGTTTTTTCAAATTGCATATAGCTTGCTTCGATCTAACCATTATTCTAATCAAGATTGAGAGAATTTACATCTTTGTCGTTCTTAAGTAGTAATTATGACGTCACGACGTAATGATTTTATTGACGTCATGGCGCAATGATATTATTTCATGACGTCATCAGAAACAACAATATAATCTCGTGTTTTTCTATTCACGTCATAGCTCTAATATAAAGCTATGACGACATTCATTATTTATCTAGTAGGGTTTCAGACACGGTAGTTCTAATGATGTACTTTTGTTTTGATCTTACTCTATTTTTAGGAGTTTTGGGTTTTTATATTTCTTAGCCTGGGACTGATCGTCTCTTACTAGGTTGCTAGCTACTTTTATATTTTTATTGCCAACATATTTTTATTTTTATTTATATTTTTATATATTTTTATTGCTGCTACATAAACTGCAATTGCTCCTTCCAAAATTAATATACGAATTTTCTAAGAAGTATGCCTCTGTATATTCACTGTGTTGTCGAACATTTTCCATTGTATCTATAAACTGTTCCGCAGTTGCCAGTCCATACCTTGGAAGCTTTTCATTAAACTGACAACATTTCTTTTGGATATTACTATGAAGCTTTCCCAAAGCATTTCTAGACGACTTTTCAACAGCATCCGCTCTTTCAAAGAGAATTTTAATCTGTAATTTTGAATACTTTTCGTGATCCCGATAAAACAGGGGTAAAATGTTTCTCAATTTACAAGGATCAGCCTGCATATTTGCCATCTTCTTGTATTTCTGAATGTAATTTTTCCCTTTGTCCTTATGCGTTCTTCGGTACAACCTCGCAGATAATTTAATTTTTTCATTATAGCTTTTGTCACCCCAGTATCTACCCATAATTCTGGTAGCAACTTTTTCTTATGTTTGTTTCGGTAATCTATATCGTTATCATACCGTTCCTTACTCTTTATTTTGGCTGTCTCAATTTTAGCATGTCTATAAACTACATCATTATAATAACGCTGTTTGTCACTATCAATTATTTCTTCTCGATACGCCTGGTCGGTTGAATACCTTTGCTTTTTTCTTTTCAAGATGCTATCGCTGTTTTTTTTGGTAGTACTGTTTTTTTAACTTGCGTTTAGCTTGCTTGATTGAAACCATTATGTAACCATTAGTTGAATGTTTTTATGTCACGTATCAAGTATCAAGAACCTAACAAAAAATTTAACTAATTTTAAAATTTTCAGGTATTTTTCTAGTCTAAATTAAAAGATCAAAACTATTGTTCAGACACCATAAATATTTTTGCAGTTTATAACTTTAGCGATTCTGAACTAAAAACAAAAATAAAATAAAAATTAATTTTTTCAATTTTTACGTCACGTCGCTAATTAAGTCATATATGGTTATTAGTACACAATAGGTTTTAGATATTACGTCATGTCACTTATTACGTCATATTAGGTTATTAGTAGATAATCGGTAAAATATTCGTTCTTTATTATAATTTAAAATGATCCATTGAGCAACTCTCTACGATGTTCCAGTGCCAAGCTATCTGTGGAAAAGAAAGAAAAGAGAAAAAAAGAAAAAAAAATATCCCGTTTAGGCAGAATGTTGTAATAGCTGCCACTTTTCTTGATTTTCAAGCCAATATTTTTCCCTTGCTGTTTCAAGCCAAGGGACAGAAAGTTTCCTATACAGGGGTTTCGGACAAGGCGGTTCTAATGGTGTACTTTTGAATTTGATCTGACTCCTTTGTTAGGAACTATTGGTTTTTATATTTCTTAACATTGGACGTGATTGTCTCTTACTAGGTTGCTAGCTACCGCTGCAACCCGGAAAACATCATCAACCCCATAAATACTTTCGTACTATTAGTTGCTGTAGCGCATTGGCTAGTGGACTCTCCTCCTGACAAGGAAGATAGAAGTTCGAGTCGCTCTACAGTAACATAAAAACGAACTCAGTCCAATATATGCAATGGTGAGCTTTTCTAATGGTCGTCCTTTAATATAAACTATAGACTAAAGTTCGTTCTTTAATGTATTATTTAACATAAACTTCATTAATCGGATATTTTAATATATCCTATATGGTTTAGAGGTTGGGATAGCTCTCAGCCAGTTGGCTTGGGTTCAAATTCCGTATGGGAAATTTTTACTTATGATGATTTCTTAAGAAATTATAATTAAAATTTCTTAATGTAATAAAAATAATTTGTTTTAATTACAAAAGGTTGTTAACCCCATTAATTTTCTTTAAAAGGAGCCATTGAACAACTCTCTACGATGTTCCAGTGCCAAGCTATCTGTTGAATTACTATCCTATACTATAATTAAGTGGCGTATAAAATTTAGTATAGGCAAGGGGTCGTTCTTTTTTATAACATATGGTTCTTAAATCATACTTCTTTATGGTCCCATATGGTCTAGTGGCTAGGATAGTTAACTTTCACTTAACAGGCCCGTTTTCGATTCCCGGTGTGGGAAAATTTTTAACTCTATAATCTTCGAACATTCGAACCTTTTATAATTAGAATGATGTATATAATATAAATACTGTAATCTTAACTATAGTGAAGTTGCCTATGCAAGTTAGTATAGGGAAGAGTTCGATCTTTATTATAAATATAAAAAAAAACCTAATTGACAAATACCATTTATGATGAACTATATCGGTCCTTCATGTAATCTTTATTATAAAGTCTATATCGTCTTTATTATAAAAATATCGTCTTTACGTCTTTATTATAAAAATATCGTCTTTATATCGTATTTACTTTAAAGTATTTATTATAAAGTTTATATAAAGGACTATATCGTCCTTTAATATAAACCACCTTATATCAGTTACTATGGGCCAGAGATCGTTCTTTACTGTAAATGCCAAGATAAAAGTAATAAAAAAGTATAATTGCGAATATTTTGGCCTATATTTATTTTAGTTCTTCATTCAACAGATAGGTAAGTACTAATAACTTACCAATATATTTATTAGTAAGTACTAATAAATTGAGTATTGATTAATCTTACCGCTGGTATACGATTATGTTTGAAAGACTGCAGTGTGAAAAGACATCAAAAATGCAGTTTTTGGTGGAAAAATTTATTCTCTTTTAGAAATAATTTATTTTAGTTACTATAGATTTTTAACCCAATTAATTTCCTTTAAAATGAGCCATTGAACAACTCTCTACGATGTTCCAGTGCCAAGCTATCTGGGGAAAAGAAAAAAAGAAAAAAAGAAAACAAAAATATCCCGTTTAGGCAGAATGTTGTACTAGCTGCCACTTTTCTTGATTTTCAAGCCAATATATTTCCCTTGCTGTTCAAGCCAAGGGACTGAAAGTTTCCTATACAGGGGTTTCGGACAAGGCGGTTCTAATGGTGTACTTTTGAATTTGATCTGACTCCTTTTTTAGAAACTATGAGTTTTTATATTTCTTAACATTGGACGTGATCGTCTCTTACTAGGTTGCTAGCTACCGCTGCAACCCGGAAAAATTCGATGATCGAGCCTTTATGTAACCCGGATTAAAAAATTATTATCATATCTTATATGTAACTTTTATTTTATAAGTCTTCGATAGTCTAATGGTAAGTATGCCAGCTTTTTACCTGGGAGAAGGGGGTTCGATTCCCCGTCGGGGAGAACTTTTAATATGTTGCATTAAAAGCACTATCTTTTCAATTTAAAATTTAAAAAAGAAACTTGTTTATTTACATTCTAGCTAAAATAATGAAGATAATATGAATGAACCACAGTGTTCAGTTTCTTTGGACTTGAGTTCGTTTTTTAACTATAAATACAAACAGGAAAAAGCCTACGGCTTTTTCTTCTTTTAAATAGTAAGAGACGAAACTCAAACAATCAAGTAGCTAACTAAGTCCAATGTATGGAATGGTTTGTTATTTCAGTGATCGTCTTTTAATGTAAAAACATTGAACAACTCTCTTCGATGTTCCAGTGCCAAGCTATCTGTGGAAAAGAAAAAAAGAAAAAAAAATATCCCGTTTAGGCAGAATGTTGTAGTAGCTGCCACTTTTTTTGATTTTCAAGCCAATATATTTCCCTTGCTGTTCAAGCCAAGGGACTGAATGTTTCCTCTACAGGGGTTTCGGACAAGGCGGTTCTAATGGTGTACTTTTGAATTTGATCTGACTCCTTTTTTTAGGAACTATGGGTTTTTATATATCTTAAAATTGGACGTGATCGTCTCTTACTAGGTTGCTAGCTACAGCTGCAACCCGGATTCAAAATTCAAATATCTTTGAAAAGGATTCAGTATGAAAATACATCAAAAATACAATTTTTTTTGACAAAATTTATTCTACTTTAAAAAGTATTTTATTTTTAATAACAAAAAGCACTAGATGTTGCAATTTCCTTTAAAATGAGCTATTATACAGCTCCATATGATTTTCCAGTGCACAGCTAGTTGAGGAGGAAAAAAAAGCGGAAAGAAAAAAATATCCTGTTTGTGGAGAATAACGTGGTTAAAGTCAATTTTCTTGATTTTCGAGTCAATATATTTTCTTTGTTATTCAAGCCAAAGAGTGATAAGTTTCCTTTATAGGGGTTTTGGACAAGGCGGTTCTAATGGTGTAATTTTTGTTTTGATCTGACTCTTTTCTTGGGAGTTAGGGGTTTTTATATTTCTTAACATTGGACGTGATCGTCTCTTACTAGGTTGCTAGCTACTGCTGCAACCCGGATGATCGTCTCTTACTAGGTGACTAGCTACCGCTGCAACCCGGATTTTTAACCCCATTCATTTCCTTTAAAATGAGCGATAGAACAATTCTCTACGATGTTCCAGTGCCAAGCTATCCGTGGAATTAATAATCTATACTATAATTAAGTGACGTATAAAATTTAGTATTGGCAAGAGGTCGCTCTTTATTATATTTCGTGATCCCGATAAAACATGCGTAAAATGTTTCTCAATTTACAAAGATCAGCCTGCATTTTTGCCATCTTCTTGCATTTCTGAATGTAATTTTTCCCTTTGTCCTTATGCGTTCTTCGGTACAACCTCGCAGAGAATTTGATTTTTTCATTATAGCTTTTGTCACCCCAGTATCTACCCATTATTCTGGTAGCAACTTTTTTCTTATGTTTGTTTCGGTAATCTTCATCATTATCATACCGTTCCTTGCTCTTTTGTCTAGCCTGCTCAATTGTTGCTTCTCTATAAAGTTTATCATTATGATAACGCTCCTTGATCTTTTGTCTAGCCTGCTCAATTCTTGCTTCTCTGTAATATTCATCATTATCATACCGTTCCTTGATCTTTTGTTTGGCTGTTTCAATTTTTGCATGTCTATAATCTTCATCATTGTGATAACACATCTTGCTGTTTTGTTTGATTACTTCTCGATATGCCTGGTCGGTTGAATACCTTTGTTTTTTTCTTTTCAAGATACTATCTCTGTTGTTTCTGTAGTACTGTTTTTTCAATATCCGTGCAGCTTGCTTGATTGAAACCATTATGTAATTATGAATGTGAACTTTTACAGTTCTGAAGCTTCTTATATAGTAATTATGACGTCACAAGGTAATGATTTTATTGACGTCATAGCGCAATGATATTATTTCATGACGTCTTCAGAAACAACAATATAATTTCGTGTTTGTCTATTCACGTCATAGCTCTAATATAAAACTATGACGACATTCAATATTTATCTAGTAGGATTTCAGACAAGGTAATTCTAATGATGCACTTTTGTTTTGATCTGACTCTATTTTTAGGAGTTTTGTTATATTTCTTAGCATTGGACTGATCGTCTCTTACTAGATTGCTAGCTACTGCTGCAACCCGGATTCACATATATATTATTTATGAGAGGCAACCTGGCCGAGTGGTCCAAGGCACTGGTGTTAACCACCAGTCTCTTCGGAGGCGTGGGTTCAAATCTTACCGCTGGTATACGATTATGTTTGAAAGACTGCAGTGTGAAAATACATCGAAAATGCAGTTTTTGGTGGAAAAATTTATTCTATTTTAGAAATAATTTATTTTTGTTAAAAAAGGTTTTTAACCCAATTAATTTCCTTTAAAATGAGCTATTGAACAACCCTCTACGATGTTCCAGTGCCAAGCTATCTCTGGAAACAAAGAAAAAAAAAAAGAAAAAAATATCCCGTTTAGGAAGAATGTTGTAGAAGCTGCCACTTTTCTTGATTTTCAAGCCAATATATTTCCCTTTCTGTTCAAGCCAAGGGACAGAAAGTTTCCTATACAGGGGTTTCAGACAAGGCGGTTCTAATGGTGTACTTTTTGTTTTGATCTGACTCCTTTTTTAGGAACTATGGGTTTTTATATTTCTTAACATTGGACGTGATCGTCTCTTACTAGGTTGCTAGCTACCGCTGCAACCCGGAAAAATATTTTTGCAATTTACATAAAAGCTTTAGAGATTCTAAACTAAAAACTAAATGATCTTAGAGTTTTTGATTTTTCTATAGCATCATATCCAGTGACAGCTTCATACAAAGGTGGCCTGATAGCAAAACACATCGAAGAGTTTAAGTTTTAGTTTAGAGTTTTAATTTAGAGTATTATGGCGTTTATAATGGCATTATAACGTCATAGTTATGTGAGGCAGCGTGGTCGAGCGGTTTAAGGGGCTGGTGTTAGCCACTCTTCAATTCGGAGGCATGGGTTCGAATCCTACCGCTGACAGTATTTTATACCAAAGCTAATTATAATCTTGTTTTAGTTACTATGAACTGAAGTTCGTTCTTTACTATAATTAACTATAGTGAAGTTGCGTATGCAAGTTAGTATAGGGAAGAGTTTGATCTTTATTATATATTTATATTTCTTAGCATTGGACTGATCGTCTCTTACTAGGTTGCTAGCTACTGCTGCAACCCAAATTCACATATATATTTATTTATGAGAGGCAGCCTGGCCGAGTGGTCCAAGACACTGGTGTTAGCCACCAGTCTCTTCAGAGGCGTGGGTTCAATTCTTACCGCTGGTATACGATTATGTTTGAAAGACTGCAGTGTGAAAAGACATCAAAATGCAGTTTTTGGTGGAAAAATTTATTCTCTTTTAGAAATAATTTATTTTATTTAATATATATTTTTAACCAAATTATTTACATTAAAAAGGATCTTTTTAAAAACCCTCCACGATTTTCCAGTCCAAAGCTATCTCTGGATACAAAAAAAGAAAAAAAAAAAGAAAAAAAAAATAAAAAAATATCTCGTTTAGGCGGAAGGTTGTAGTAGCTGCCACTTTTCTTGATTTTAAAGCCAATATATTTACCTTGCGGTTTAAGCCACGGGCCCGAAATTTTACTATGCGGGGGTGTCGGACAAGGCGGTTCTAATGGTGTACTTTTTGTTTTGATTTGACTCTTTTTTAGGAGTTAGGGGTTTTTATATTTCTTAACATTGGACGTGATCGTCTCTTACTAGGTTGCTAGCTACCGCTGCAACCCGGATTGCTCCTTAGACACCATAAATATTTTTGCAATTTACATAAAAGCTTTAGAGATTCTAAACTAAAAACTAAATGATCTTAGAGTTTTTGATTTTTCTATAGCATCATATCCAGTGACAGCTTCATACAAAGGTGGCCTGATAGCAAAACACATCGAAGAGTTTAAGTTTTAGTTTAGAGTTTTAATTTAGAGTATTATGGCGTTTATAATGGCATTATAACGTCATAGTTATGTGAGGCAGCGTGGTCGAGCGGTTTAAGGGGCTGGTGTTAGCCACTCTTCAATTCGGAGGCATGGGTTCGAATCCTACCGCTGACAGTATTTTATACCAAAGCTAATTATAATCTTGTTTTAGTTACTATGAACTGAAGTTCGTTCTTTACTATAACTACCGCTGCAACCCTGATTTTATGAATCCATCCCATGACTCCAGACAGAGCTAATTCTCTTACAACGCCATACCTAATTTAGTATAGCCAAGACGTCGTTCTTTATTGTAAATAGGATAGTTAACTTTCACTTAACAGGCCAGGGTTCGATTCCCGGTGTGGGAAAATTTTTAACTCTATAATCTTCGAACATTTGAACCTTTTATAATTTATAATGATGTATAATATAAATACTGTAATCTTAACTATAGTGAAGTTGCCTATGCAAGTTAGTATAGGGAAGAGTTCGATCTTTATTATGATACCGCTGGTATATGATTATGTTTGAAAGACTGCAGTGTGAAAAGACATCAAAATGCAGTTTTTGGTGGATAAATTTATTCTCTTTTAGAAATAATTTATTTTAGTTACTATAGATTTTTAACCCAATTAATTTCCTTTAAAATGAACTATTGAACAACCCTCTACGATGTTCCAGTGCCAAGCTATCTCTGGATACAAAAAAACAAAAAAAAAAGAAAAAAAGAAAAAAATATCCCGTTTAGGCAGAATGTTGTAGTAGCTGCCACTTTTCTTGATTTTCAAGCCAATATATTTCCCTTGCTGTTCAAGCCAAGGGACAGAAATTTTACTATGCAGGGGTTTCGGACAAGGCGGTTCTAATGGTGTACTTTTTGTTTTGATCTGACTCTTTTTTTAAGAACTATGGGTTTTTATATTTCTTAACATTGGACGTGATCGTCTCTTACTAGGTTGCTAGCTACCGCTGCAACCCGGACATATCAGTTACTATGGGAGAGAGATCGTTCTTTACTGTAAAAATTAAAAGATTAAAACTATTGTTCAGACACCATAAATATTTTTGCAGTTTATATTTTTAGCAATTCTGAACTAAAATAGAAAATAAAATAAAAATTAATTTTTTCAATTTTTACGTCACGTCGCTAATTAAGTCATGTATGGTTATTAGTACACAGTAGGTTTTAGATATTATGTCATGTCACTTATTACGTCATATATGGTTATTAGTAGATAATCGGTAAAATATTCGTTCTTTATTATAATGGCTTTGCCCGACTGGACAAGGTATTTTACTGCAGAGAAGCAAATTTTCAAAAGATCCTTGTCTAACATAAATACTTGACTTTTCTCTCTCAATTTTAACTTTTCCATACAACTGGTCTATTGAATACCTTTGCTTTTCTCTTTTCATGATACTATGCCTTGTTTTTGTGTAGTACTATTATCTTTAACTTACTTGAAGCTTGCTTGGATAAAGCCATTAATGTTTCAGCTTTGTAGTCTTACGGGTCCTTATATTATCTGTTTTTAAGAACTATGGGTTTTTATATTTCTTAACATTGGACGTGATCGTCTCTTACTAGGTTGCTAGCTACCGCTGCAACCCGGATAAGAGACGAAACTCAAACAATCAAGTAGCTAACTAAGTCCAATGTATGGAATGGTTTGTTATTTCAGTGATCGTCTTTTAATGTAAAAATATAAATACTGTAATCTTAATTATAGTGAAGTTGCGTATGGAAGTTAGTATAGGGAAGAGTTTGATCTTTATTATAACACAGGAAAAAGCCTACGGCTTTTTCTTCTTTTAAATAGTAAGAGACGAGTCTCAAATAATCAAGTAGGTAGCTAATTCCAAAGGTATGCAATTTTTTTTATTCCAATGATCGTTTTTTATTGTAACTAGGTTTCAGCCATCTCTACAGCCATGATACTATTGGAAATTACATAATCCCTATTTATGTTTTAGTTAACATGGGCAAGGTGTCGTTCTTTATTATATATAGACTAAGGTTCGTTCTTTCATGTAAAACTAGCAAAACATTTTTTAAGCCTGATGAAGATTTAACTCATGTGTCAAAAGTAAGGTTGCAAGTCGACGATTTTGTTTTGGCCTTATTATAATTGGTATGGTGAAATAATAATACGCATATGGCTCTTAAATCATACTTCTTTATAGTTCAATATGGTCTAGTGGCTAGGATAGTTAACTTTCACTTAAAAGGCTCGGGTTCGATTCCCGGGGTGGGAAAATTTTTAACACTATAATCTTCAAACATTTGAACCTTTTATAATTTATAATGATGCATAATATAAATACTGTAATCTTAACTATAGTGAAGTTGCGTATGCAAGTTAGTATAGGCAAGAGGTCGATCTTTATTATAAAATTTTTACTTATGATGATTTCTTAAGGAATATAATTAGAATTTCTTCATGTAATAAATATAATTTGTTTTAATTACAAAAGGTTTTTAACCCCATTAATTTCATTTAAAATGAGCCATTGAACAACTCTCTACGATGTTCCAGTGCAAAGCTATCTGTTGAACTTATACTATAATTAAGTGGCGTATAAAATTTAGTATAGGCAAGAAGTCGTTCTTTATTATACAATACAGGGGTTTTGGACAAGGCGGTTTTAATGGTGTACTTTTGAATTTGATTTGACTCCTTTTTTTAGGAACTATGGGTTTTTATATTTCTTAACATTGGACGTGATCGTCTCTTGCTAGGTTGCTAGCTACCGCTGCAACCCGGATTAAAGGTAGAACTCTTTCCAATTGATTACAAACAGGAAAAAGCCTACGGCTTTTTCTTCTTTGAAATAGTAAGAGACTAGCCTCAAACAATCAAGTAGCTAACTAAATCAAATGTATGTATTGGGTTTTTATTCCAATGACCGTCTTTATAATATGGATGAGAGATCGTTCTTTACTGTAATAACAGCTTCATAGAAAGGTGGCCTGATAGCAAAACACATCGAAGAGTTTAAGTTTTAGCTTAGAGTTTTAATTTAGAGTATTATGGCGTTTATAATGGCATTATAACGGCATAGTTATGTGAGGCAGCATGGTCGAGCGGTTTAAGGTGCTGGTGTTAGCCACTCTTCAATTCGGAGGCATGGGATTGAATCCCACCGCTGACAGTATTTTATACCAAAGCTAATCATAATCTTGTTTTAGTTACTATGTACTGAAGTTCGTTCTTTACTATATTTTCAATTTAAAATTTAAAACAGAAACTTGTTTATTTACATTCTAGCTAAAATAATGAAGATAATATGAATGAACCACAGTGTTCAGATTCTTTGGACTTGAGTTCGTTTTTTAACTATAAATACAAACAGGAAAAAGCCTACGGCTTTTTCTTCTTTTAAATAGTAAGAGACGAAACTCAAACAATCAAGTAGCTAACTAAGTCCAATGTATGGAATGGTTTGTTATTTCAGTGACCGTCTTTTAATGTAATTAAAAGCACTATCTTTTCAATTTAAAATTTAAAAAAGAAACTTGTTTATTTAAATTCTAACTAAAATAATGAATATAATATGAATGAACCACAGTGTTCAGTTTCTTTTGACTTGAGTTCGTTTTTTAACTATAAATACAAACATGAAAAAGCCTACGGCTTTTTCTTCTTTTAAATAGTAAGAGACGAAACTCAAACAATCCAGTAGCTAACTAAGTCCAATGTATGGAATGGTTTGTTATTTCAGTGATCGTCTTTTAATGTAAAGAAAATTATAAAAATGCTGTAATCTTAACTATAGTAAAGTTGCGTATGCAAGTTAGTATAGGGAAGAGTTTGATCTTTATTATACTGGAAACAAAGAAAAGAGAATCTTATATAGTAATTATGACGTCACTGCATCAAAAATACAGTTTTTATTGGAAAAATTTATTCTCTTTTAGAAATAATTTATTTTAGTTACTATAGATTTTTAACCCAATTAATTTCCTTTAAAATGAGCTATTGAACAACCCTCTACGATGTTCCAGTGCCAAGCTATCTCTGGATACAAAAAAAAGAAAAAAATATCCCTTTTGGGGAGAATAACGTGGTTAAAGTCAATTTTCTTGATTTTCAAGCCAATATATTTCCCTTGCTGTTCAAGCCAAGGGACAGAAAGTTTCCTATACAGGAGTTTCGAACAAGGCGGTTCTAATTGTGTTCTTTTTGTTTTGATCTGAATCCTTTTTTAGGAGTTATGGGTTTTTGTATTTCTTAACATTGGACGTGATCGTCTCTTACTAGGTTGCTAGCTACCCCTGCAACCCGGACTAGGTTTCTAGCTACCGCTGCAACCCGGATTTATGAATCCATCCCATGACTCCAGACAGAGCTAATTCTCTTACAACGCCATACCTAATTGAGTATAGCCAAGACGTAGTTCTTTACTGTAAACTTAACATTGGACGTGATCGTCTCTTACTAGGTTGCTAGCTACCGCTGCAACCCGGATGAGAGATCGTTCTTTACTGTAAACCTTTTATAATTTATAATGATGCACAATATAAATACTGTAATCTTAACTATAGTGAAGTTGCGTATGCAAGTTAGTATAGGGAAGAGTTCGATCTTTATTATAATTTTTGGTGGAAAAATTTATTCTCTTTTAGAAATAATTTATTTTAGTTACTATAGATTTTTAACCCAATTGATTTCCTTTAAAATGAGCTATTGAACAACCCTCTACGATGTTCCAGTGCCAAGCTATCTCTGGATACAAAAAAGAAAAAAAAAAATAAAAAAATATCTCGTTTGGGGAGAATAACGTGGTTAAAGTCAATTTTCTCGATTTTCAAGCCCATATATTTCCCTTGCTGTTCAAGCCAAGGGACAGAAAGTTTCCTATACAGGGGTTTCGGCCAAGGCGGTTCTAATGGTGTACTTTTTGTTTTGATCTGACTCCTGCTTTAGGAGCTATGGGTTTTTATATTTCTTAACATTGGACGTGATCGTCTCTTACTAGGTTGCTAGCTACCGCTGCAACCCGGATAATGATCGTCTTTTAATATAATTTCAGTTACTAATGACTAAAGTTCGTTCTTTAATGTAATTCCCTGTTGGATCACTTATTATGAGATAAACTTCGGTTCTGACTGTGACAAACAGGAAAAAGCCCATGGCTTTTTCTTATTTGGAATAGTAAGAGACGACCTTGAAAGAGTCACGTACCAAACTTCCATTCAAAAGTTGAATTTATTATCTTAACGTTTAGTTACTATGTGCCATGGTTTGTTCTTTACTCGGTTTCAGCTATATCCACTGAAAGTAGCTTAGGCCCCATTTATCATAAACGTTATCGATCCTTTATGTAATGTAATTTTGAATACTTTTCGTGATCCTGGTAAAACATGCGTAAAATGTTTCTCAATTTACGAAGATCAGCCTGCATTTTTGCCATCTTCTTGTATTTCTGAATGTAATTTTTCCCTTTGTCCTTCTGCGTTCTTCGGTACAACCTCGTAGAGAATTTAATTTTTTCATTATAGCTTTTGTCACCCCAGTATCTACCCATTATTCTGGTAGCAACTTTTTTCTTATGTTTGTTTCGGTAATCTTCATCATTATCATACCGTTCCTTGCTCTTTTGTCTAGCTTTCTCAATTGTTGCTTCTCTATAAAGTTTATCATTATGATAACGCTCCTTGATCTTTTGTCCAGCCTGCTCAATTCTTGCTTCTCTGTAATATTCATCATTATCATACCGTTCCTTGCTCTTTTGTCTAGCCTGCTCAATTGTTGCTTCTCTGTAATCTTCATCATTACCATACCGTTCCTTGATCTTTTGTTTGGCTGTCTCAATTTTTGCATGTCTATATTCTTCATCATTGTGATAACACATCTTGCTGTTTTGTTTGATTACTTCTCGATACGCCTGGTCGGTTGAATACCTTTACTTTTTTCTTTTCAAGATACTATCTCTGTTGTTTGTGTAGTACTGTTTTTTCAATTTGCGTGCAGCTTGCTTGATTGAAACCATTATGTAATTATGAATGTGAACATTTACAGTTCTGACGCTTCTTATATAGTAATTATGATGTCACAGCGTAATGATTTTATTGACGTCATAGCGCAATGATATTATTTCATGACGTCTTCAGAAACAACAATATCATTTCGTGTTTTTCTATTCACGTCATAGCTCTAATATAAAACTATGACGACATTCAATATTTATCTAGTAGGGTTACAGACAAGGTAATTCTAATTATGTACTTTTGCTTTGATCTGACTCTATTTTTAGGAGTTTTGTTATATTTCTTAGCATTGGACTGATCGTCTCTTACTAGATTGCTAGCTACTGCTGCAACCCGGATTCACATATATATTATTTATGAGAGGCAACCTGGCCGAGTGGTCCAAGGCACTGGTGTTAGCCACCAGTCTCTTCGGAGGCGTGGGTTCAAATCTTACCGCTGGTATACGATTATGTTTGAAAGACTGCAGTGTGAAAACACATCAAAAATGCAGTTTTTGGTGGAAAAATTTATTCTTTTTTAGAAATAATTTATTTTAGTTACAAAAGGTTTTTAACCCAATTAATTTCCTTTAAAATGAGCTATTGAACAACCCTCTACGATGTTACAGTGCCAAGCTATCTCTGAAAACAAAGAAAAGAAGAAAAAAGAAAAAAATATCCCGTTTAGGAAGAATGTTGTAGTAGCTGCCACTTTTCTTGATTTTCAAGCCAATATATTTCCCTTGCTGTTCAAGCCAAGGGACAGAAGGTTTCCTTCACAGGGGTTTCGGACAAGGCGGTTCTACTGGTATACTTTTTGTTTTGATCTGACTCGTTTTTTAGGAACTATGGGTTTTTATATTTATTAAAATTGGACGTGATCGTCTCATGCTAGATTGCTAGCTACCGCTGCAACCCGGACTAAAATAAAAAAATGAATATTTCTCATTGGAAATATAGGACAACAATACAGAGATACGTAATTTACGGGTTAAGCCAAAAAATTTGAACTAAGATGATATAAAATTAATGGCGTATAAAATGGTGAAGCGAGTCAATTGAAGCAAAAGGAAAACCAAACTAATTTTTTAATTTTCAGGTTTTTTTCTGGTTTGAATTAAAAAATGGAAATTATTGTTCAGACACCATAAATATTTTTGCACTTTGCAGCTAAATAAGATTATATTTTTTTTAATTTTCCGGAATTATTCTAGTTTCAGTTGACAAATAAGATTTTTTTCTTCAAGGAATCGAGCAGCTAACTAACTTTAATATACACAATGGTATGTTCTTCGAATGATCTCTTTTAATTAGGTTCCTAGCTACCACTGCAAACCGGAACTATTAAAACATATTTTATCTTTAATTACAGAAGTAACTAGATGTAGCAAGTTTTACTATTGAGACGAGTCGCTTTTACTATACAACATATAGTTCGTTATAACAAACTGTTTGCTTTGATGTATCTATTGGTACCAAAATTTCGTTGTTTAGAGTTTTGGTTACTATTGAGACAATCAAAATTTTATTCTTTAGAGTGTTGGTTACTATTGAGACAAGTAGCTATTATTACTATAGATTTCATTACCATGAACTCTTTGATTGCTTCAAAATTCAAATATCTTTGAAAAGACTGCAGTATGAAAATACATCAAAAATGCAATTTTTTTGACAAAATTGATTCTACTTTAAAAAGTATTTTATTTTTAATTACAAAATTGACTAGATGTTGCAATTTCCTTTAAAATGAGCTATTATACAGCTCTCTATGATTTTCCAGTGCCCAGCTAGTTAAGGAGAAAAATCAAGCGGAAAGAAAAAAATATCCTGTTTAGGCAGAATGTTGTAGTAGCTGCCATTTTTCTTGATTTTCAAGCCAATATATTTTATTCGTTATTCAAGCCAAAGGACAGAAAGTTAACTATAGGGAAGTTTCAGACAAGGTGGTTCTAATGGTGTAATTTTTGTTTTGATCTGACTCTTTTCTTAGTAGTTAGGGGTTTTTATATTTCTTAACATTGGATGTGA
The DNA here is from genome assembly GCF_049724085.1 of Artemia sp. Qi Xiang Cuo. NCBI lineage: Eukaryota > Metazoa > Arthropoda > Branchiopoda > Anostraca > Artemiidae > Artemia > Artemia sp. Qi Xiang Cuo. The sequence goes on along the minus strand of NC_142810.1, from coordinate 33,975,092 downwards.
TCGTCTCTTACTAGGTTGCTAGCTACCGCTGCAACCCGGATTGCTAGCTACCGCTGCAACCCGGATGGTGGTTTAAATCCACCCGGGATCGTTTTATTTAATTTGTAATTCAGCTATCAATAAAATCATATCATTACTATATGATTAACTAGTATAGGCTTATCTAGTATAGGAAAGAGTTTGTTCTTTATTATAATACTATAACTTCTTTAGAAAATTTTTCATTTACTTAAGGGCAACAGTTAGTTCTGAAATATAAAAACTAACATAATCGCCATTTATATAACCAGAACGATTTCTTATATAATTTTAAGTGTATTAACCAAATAATTATCATGTCTTATGTATAACTCATATTTTATAACTCTTCGATAGTCCGTTGGTGAGTATAACAATTTCTCAGGCGGTTTAATGGGGTTCGATTCTCCGTCGGGGAGAACTTTTATTATGTTGAATTAGAATCGTTTAATTTAAAAAATAAATAGGCTAGAGGTCGATCTTTACTGTAACAAACAGGAAAAAGCCTACGGCTTTTTCTTCTTTGAAATAATAAGAAACGAACCTCAAACAATCAAGTAGCTAACTAAGTCCAATATATGCTATTGTTTGCTATTCCAATGATCGTCTTTTAATGTAATTTTGATCTGACTCCCGTTTTAGGAGCTATCGGTTTTTATATTTCTTAACATTGGACGTGATCGTCTCTTACTAGGTTGCTAGCTACCGCTGCAACTCGGATAATGAGTAGGATCAATCCTTTATGTAATTATTCAGTTACTATTAGTTACAAATCGTTCCTTATTGTAATTATAATCTTATTTTATTTACTATGGGCTGAAGTTTGTTCTTTACTGTAAATTGTAATAACCAGTTTTATGGTTTTAGTTGATTATGATTTTCAGTTGACTACAGTTCGTTCTTTAATGTAACTTGCAGCTACCCCTGGAACCACCAAATATCAGTTATTATGGGCGAGAGATCGTTCTTTACTGTATAAAATACGACCTTTATAGTAGAAATCTTATAAATCACTGTGAATATATGGAGGCATAATTGTCCTTTACTTAGTTTCAGCTTAAATTCGATGATCGAGCCTTTATGTAACTACCACTGCAACCCGTATAATATATATCATAAACATTTCAGTTAGTATAGACTAAAGTTTGTTCTTTATTATAACCTAGCTAAAATAGGGAAGATAATATGAATGAGCCACAGGGATCAGTTTCTTTGGGCTCGAGTCCGTTCTTTACTATAACTACCCATTATTCTGGTAGCAACTTTTTTCTTATGTTTGTTTCGGTAATCTTCATCATTATCATACCGTTCCTTGCTCTTTTGTCTAGCCTGCTCAATTGTTGCTTCTCTATAAAGTTTATCATTGTGATAACGCTCCTTGATCTTTTGTCTAGCCTGCTCAATTCTTGTTTCTCTGTAATCTTCATCATTTTGATAACGCTCCTTGATCTTTTGTTTGGCTGTCTCAATTTTTACTTGTCGATACACCTGTACGGCTGAATACCTTTGCTTTTCTTTTTTCTTATATTCGATTCGGTAATCTTCATCATTGTGATAAAGCTCCTTGATCTTTTGTTTGGCTCTCTCAATTTTTACTTCTCGATCCGCCTGGTCGGTTGAATACCTTTGCTTTTCTCTTTTCAAGATACTATCTCTGTTGTCTGTGTAGTACTGTTTTTTAACTTGCGTGCAGCTTGCTTTGATCTAACCATTATGTAATTCACGAATGAGACCATTCACATCTTTCTAGTTCTTAAGTAGTAATTATGACGTCACGGTGTAATGATTTTATTTCATGATGACGTCATGGCGCAATGATATTATTTCATGACGTCTTCAGAAACCACAACATAATTTCGTGTTTTTCTATTCATGTCATAGCTCTAATATAAAACTATGACGACATTCATTATTTATCTAGTAGGGTTTCAGACAAGGTAGTTCTAATGATGTACTTTTGTTTTGATCTTACTCTATTTTTAGGAGTTTTGGGTTTTTATATTTCTTAGCATGGGACTGATCGTCTCGTACTAGGTTGCTAGCTACTGCTGCAACCCAAATTATGAGAGGCAGCCTGGCCGAGTGGTCCAAGACACTGGTGTTAGCCATCAGTCTCTTCGGAGGCGTGGGTTCAAATCTTACCGCTGGTATACGATTATGTTATGTTTGAAAGACTGCAGTGTGAAAAGACATTAAAAATGCAGTTTTTGGTGGAAAAATTTATTCTCTTTTAGAAATAATTTATTTTAGTTACTATAGATTTTTAACCCAATTAATTTCCTTTAAAATGAGCTATTGAACAACCCTCTACGATGTTCCACTGCCAAGCTATCTGTGGAAAAGAAAAAAGAAAAAAAAAGAAAAAAAGATGCCGTTTAGGCAGAATGCTGTAGTAGCTACCACTTTTCTTGATTTTCAAGCAGATATATTTCCCTTGCTGTTCAAGCTAAGGGACAGAAAGTTTCCTATATAGGGTTTTCGGACAAGGCGGTTCTAATGGTGTACTTTTTGTTTTAATCTGACTCCTCTGTTAGGAACTATGGGTTTTTATATTTCTTAACATTGGACGTGATTACTAGGTTGCTAGCTACCGCTGCAACCCGGATAATTTGTTTTGATCTGACTCTATTTTTAGGAGTTTTGGGTTTTTATATTTCTTAGCTTTGGACTGATCGTCTCTTGCTAGGTTGCTAGCTACTGCTGCAACCCAGATTCACATTTATATTATTTATGAGAGGCAGCCTGGCCGAGTGGTCCAAGACACTGGTTTTAGCCACCAGTCTCTTCGGAGGCGTGGGTTCAAATCTTACCGCTGGTATACGATTATGTTTGAAAGACTGCAGTGTGAAAAGACATCAAAAATGTAGTTTTTGGTGGAAAAATTTATTCTCTTTTAGAAATAATTTATTTTAGTTACTATAGATTTTTAACCCAATTAATTTCCTTTAAAATGAGCCATTGAACAACTCTCTACGATGTTCCAGTGCCAAGCTATCTCTGGAAACAAAGAAAAAAGAAAAAAAAAATATCCCGTTTAGGCAGAATGTTGTAGTAGCTGCCACTTTTCTTGATTTTCAAGCCAATATATTTCCCTTGCTGTTCAAGCCAAGGGACAGAAAGTTTACTATACAGGGGTTTCGGACAAGGCGGTTCTAATGGTGTACTTTTGAATTTGATCTGACTCCTTTTTTAGGAGCTATGGGTTTTTATATTTCTTAACATTGGACGTGATCGTCTCTTACTAGGTTGCTAGCTACCGGTGCAACCCGGAACTATGGAGTAAAGTTCGTTCTTTAATGTATAAATTTTTTTAGTTTTTACAATGGGGCGTTATCGTCTCTTACTAGGTTGCTAGCTATTTTAATTAATCAAATCCAAGCGCAATAACATTGTTTCCTCTATATTTACAACTAATTTACATCACTCTACTGCAAAATAAAGTCTATACCCACCTGGTACCAGGGTAGTGGAGGAAGCTAAGCCCTTTTAAAGGTATTGATGTTCAAAACCCTTACGGTGCCAGGAAATATTCAAAACCCTCCAAAATTCCAAATTATTTTTCTCTTACATGATACCGATTGTGGAACTGTATTACAAACAGAAAAAAGCCTGTGGCTTTTTCTTAATTGGAACAGCAAGAGACGACCTGGCTACAAGCTACGATTATGACATCATTGATCAATCTTTAACATGATATTGTAATCTTATTTTCGTTACTATGGACTGGAAGTTTGTTCTTTACTGTGTTATTGAACAACTCTCTACGATGTTCCAGTGCCAAGCTATCTGTGGAAAAGAAAAAAAGAACAAAAAAGTATGCCGTTTGTGGAGAATAACGTGGTTAAAGTCAATTTTCTTGATTTTCAAGCCAATATATTTCCCTTGCTGTTCCAGCCAAATGACAGAAAGTTTCCTGTACAAAGGTTTCGGACATGGCGGTTCTAATGGTGTACTTTTTGTTTTGATCTGACTCCTGTTTTAGGAGCTATGGGTTTTTATATTTCTTAACATTGGACTTGATCGTCTCTTACTAGGTTGCTAGCTACCGCTGCAACCCTCATTGAAGTGATTGTCTCTTACAAGGTTGCTAGCTACCGCTGCAACCCGAATGATCGTCTCTTACTAGGTTTCTAGCAACCGCTGCAGGCAGACTATTGGTGTACTTTTTGTTTTGATCTGACTATTTTTAGGAGTTATAGGTTATTATATTTCTTAACATTGGACGTGATCGTCTTTTACTAGGTTGCTAGCTACCGCTGCAATCCAGATTACTAACCTATAATATAGTTAAATGGCCTATAAAATTTAGTATAGTTAACAGATCGTTCTTTAGTATGACATTCCAATTCAATAGAAAAAACCCTACAATTAAGCTAGCCTCCGGAGACTTTCGTTTTAGCCATAGCAGAACATATTATAGCCAATAAAAGGATTATTTCGCAACAGAATCAGTAAAGTAATTTACAATTCTGTTTTATTTTCCCTCAGTTACTCTGGTGATCTCACTAAAGTAACTCTATAATAGCATCTTTTCCCTACGTGGATCAGTTTGCGCCAATTATACGTTTTTGTTTATGGTGGTGGTTTTATTGTTTTTTTTTTAGTTTTAGCTTGTTTTTTTTCTTGTTACCCTTGTGTTTCTTTCGTGCTGAAGACACCTTGTTTGGATACATGCAAAATATCCGCGTTGTTTTACATTTTTCGTTTCTTTTCTACTCCACTAGCCGCAGTCTCGTTTTGTTGTTATTTTTTTTTCACTGAGATTTTCTTCTTTGTTGGCTTTTTGTCATTAAATACGCCTGGTTTGCAGCCAGAATAGACTCGCTTGTCATGACGTCATTCATCATCTTGTTTCTCTTAATCTTTCAAATTAGACAATTAATTTGCATTAGTGTCATATAGATTTATTTGTAAGAATTGTTGAATGATTTCATTCAATCAAAAGGATATTCCAAGAAAGATACAATACGATATTAATTTTCAAGAAGACAAGTTGCTTTATTCCACAAATGGCTTCAATCTTAAAGACAAAGTCGGTATGATACTACGGTACCCTTTTTATACAGTTATACGGCCACTAAAGCCTAGTCTACAACTATTAATTAATATTTTAGTTACTATGAACTAGCGTTTGTTTTTAATTATAAAAAAACAAAATTATTTTTTTAATTTTCAGGCGTTTTTCATGTTTGAATTAAAAATTTGAAACTATAGCTAAGACAACAGAAATATTTTTGCAATTTACATAATATCCTTAGCGATTATAAACTGAAAACTAAGATTAAATTTATTTTTAAATTTCGGTTACTATGGGCTACAGTTCGTCCTTTATTTTAAAATAAAGCGAATAAATAATCATTTTATACGGTAGCAATATATCTAAAATCTTCATATAGTTACAAAACAAAACTAATCCGCCATTTACCTCCTTCTTGTACCTGCATAGCCTGTAGCTGTCCTTGTTTGAGAGGTAGTAGCTTCTGAAGAGTCGGTTGTTGAAGAAGTACCTTTCAAAGGATCAGGACTTGCTTGGGCTCCACAGCTCGCATCGCCTTGAGTGTAAGTACTTTGAATACCAGGAGGAGGCAGAGCAGATGGCTGGCCTCCAAAGAATTGGCCACAACCACTACCAGATCCAGGATATCCCGGGTAGTCATCATTGGTGGAACTGGTATTTTTTCTTTTTCTTTGTTTCTCTTTTTTATTATTATGTACTCCACTTGTACTACTTTTTGTTAGTTGTGGGTAATAAATGATTGATTGATTGATTGTATCAGTTCGCTGATCTGTCAGAGGTTCTAAGTATATTATATAGAGTACATAAAAAATCAAGACAACAGCAGCTACTAGTAGTAAGACAGCAGCTACTAGCAGTAAATCAGCAAATTTGAATTCTCTGCTTTTCCCCTTGTCCTCTTGGTTAAGGTAGCTATCCCTCCAACCATGCGAAGGCTTTTTGTGATATTTGACTTTAGTTTTTAAGCCTGACTCAGTATAGTCCAGAGTATATTCCAAACTGCAAGAGCCTTTGAGAACGTATAAATCTTCTGGATATCTATAACCTTCACAAACTACATCCATTTGTCCAAAACGATAATCTAAAGACATGTCTGCTTCACACTTCCACTGAACGTCAATGCCATCAGTTCCAACATTTTTGCACTTTACAACATCAGGTTTGAAAGTTTCGGCAGCCGTTCCTCCAATACAGCTCAGTTGTGGAACTGGGCTTGATCGACAACCTGTCGTCATACGGTCTTTATGAAGAGTCAAAATTTCAATATCAGAAAGGCTAACAGACTCGTCTTTACCATACACATATGCCATTGAAAACAAGACGAATTGAGTAAACACCAGCCTCATACTATAGCGTTAAGTTCAGGATATATCTGACTTGGCTTAACTTTATAAAGTACCAAGTGAAAACCTAATCAAAAACAAAACCATTTTAAAAATTTAACGGTATTTTTCTAGAATTAATTATAGAATTAAGATTGATGCTCAGAAATCTGAAATATTTTTGCAGTTTGCAGTTAAATTAAATTATTTTTTTTAATTTTTCAGGAATTATTTTAGTTTCCGTTGACAAATCTGACGTTTGTGAAAACCTTCCAAAAATTACTACATTTCACAAAACTATATTACATGATTTTTATAATGGTACCAAACAAAATATAAAACTAATTTTTTAATTTTAAGGTATTTTTCTAATTTGAAATAAAAAATTCAAATTATTTATATAGTAAAATTATTTATATAAATATTTAGACAAATATTTATATATTGATTACATAATAACTAGCAATCCTGAACTGAGAACAAAAATAAAATAAAAATTTCTTGTCGAAAGATAACCGTGTATAAACATTCCATTTACTTATTACGTCATACATGCATATACGAAAAAAATTAATTCCTTCGTATCTTTTTAGTTCAAGCCAAGGGACAAAAAGTTTCTTATATAGGAGTTTCGGACACGGCGGTTCTAATGGTGTACTTTTTGTTTTGATCTTTTTGTTTTTTTACTTTAATTTTAGGAGTTATTTCTCTCTTAATAGGCTGCTAGCTACCTCTGCAAACAAGATTGTTTCTTATAATTTAATAGATTGCAGCTACAGCTGTGTCCATGATTCCATTACTATCCGTTCGAGTCCGATCTTTTACTGTAAGTTCAGGGAAAAAGAAAATAATAGTTTAAATCTTTTCGTTATTTTAAGACTTTATAGTTTGGCCTGCTATTTGTATGCCGGAGAAAAATTATCGGCAATTTTTAACAACTTACACCCTTTTAAAAATCTGGACACAAATATTAGTGTTTAATATAGTTTCATACCTCCTCTAGTTGACCCGAAATAGAAAACTTGATACCATTCGCAAAAAAATCTTTTTACTTTCTTTGATAGCTTGGATACATTTACGCTATTTTGATTTGGTTAAATTTTAAGAGCAGAAGTAACCACAAAAGTTTGAACATAATACCCTCAGTCATTCTTGGGATACTGCTGAGTGGCCTTATTGCGAATTAGCATTAGCACAGTTCATATTGGTTTAATATTAGGGCAAAATTTAGTTTTTAAACATAATGGGTAATTGGGAGGGTGGGCGTGGGAGGAGGATTAGTTGTCCTCCAATCACTTTCCACTGTTAAAAAGGTCATTAGCCATTCCAATTTCCAATCGAATGAGCCCTTTTCCAAGTTTCTACCTACGACAACTCCTTCGAGACGAAGTTCCCTGATCTAGTGCCCTGGTTATAAAAATGAGACTGCAATAAGTACTATATTTGAAACATGGAGGGCTGCAGGGTTGGTGGGAGGAGTGGGGGGGGGGGTTAATCGGTGACTATATAGTAATTATGAGGTAACCAAAAGAAAGGAAAGCAAAAGGGCTGTTTTTTCACTCATCAATGTGCTAAGATCTTACATCTTTTGTCAGAAAACGCTTAAAAGTGAAATCTCTGAACTAAGATCTTACATCTTTTGTCATTTTATGCAAACGTCTTTCATCATTCTGCTCTCATCAGCGGTCTGAGAACAATGATGAGTAGATCCTCAAAGTTCTCTCATCATTGTTATATATGGCAGAACAGTGGCGGTCTTCAAACTTTTTGCTAACATCAGTGAGCTGTAAGATCCTAGAACAAAGATGAGTAAAAAAACGATAATCTTTGCAGAAAGATGTAAGATCTTAGATGTAAGATATTAGTGCTAAAAAACGGGCCTATAGTAGAAACAAACAATGAAAAAAAATGTACGTGTCGAGGGGTATTTTCCGCCGGGGAGGGGGGGGGGGTACCTTTCGATGGTATTTTCAGCGGGAGTACTTTCCGCGGAGGGTATTTTCCGCGGGGGTACTTTCCGTCGGGTATTTTTCGCGGAATTATTTTCAGCGGGAGAGTACCTTCCGGTTTTTTCCGCGGGGGAATTTTTCGGGGGGTAAACACCTACAACCTTAGAATCAGCATAGAAATCAATAAGGTGTCAATTGTAGTCAAAATTCCTTTTTAATTTAAGTTTAAATTTGCTTGTTTAATTTAGTTCTTGTTTGTTTTAAGTTTTAATGTTGCCCCATATTTAGAGGTTAAATTTTGTCTATTTAATTTACATATCTAGAAACCGCAAACAATATTTGTTTTTAAATATTATTAATGGATTGCTGAGGTTAATGACTTAATGAAAAACTGCTACTGGTATTTATAGTTCACATGCGTTCACTATTTTTTTTTTTTTTTTTTACAATGTTGAAGTTTTTGCCGCAATATGAGCAATAAGTGTTTTCAGCTATGATTTTCAATCCTGTGATCTGGCTCTAAGACCTACTCTGTAAAAGGTTTGATTTACTATGCGGGCCCAAGCCCTATTTGAGCCTGAAACCGAAGCTAAAACAAATTTTTACTCCCGAATTTCCGCAACGAAATTCCATTTTGTCTTTCCCCCCAAAATTCCCCGAATCTTGAAGACTTGTACCCGAAAACTACCCGAGTTTTTAACGCATGTCCCCGAATTTTAAGATTTGAGAGTGGAAGTCCTGCTTGATACACAGAAAGATGTTTTTGCAACCTTTGGACGCCGGAAGTGAAGTGTCTGTTTACGAAAAAAGTAAAATAGGTGGCTGCTTTTCTGTCTCTTATCTAGACTATGCTGAACAGATCAGGGTGAAATAAAATATTTGTAGATGAAATAATAAACACATAGATAAAAAAATACTGAATTGTACCACATTGTACCATAATTTGTAAAATGTACCATATTTTGTGGGATTGTACTAAATTGTACCAGTAGAGGTGAAATGTACCAAAATGGTACAATTGTACCGCGTTTGGCATGACTGCTGATCCTCATTCGATAAATTCAGAGGGGAATGGGAGAGGAGTAACTCTCTGACGCCACCTCTTTCGAAGGGTGAGCCATCTACATTGAGTCTATGGCAAGGTTTTCAAAAGAGTATTCTCGATATTATTCTTCTTTATTTCAATGAATATATCAATAAATTGAGTATAAGGATTTGATTCACATCGTCAAAGTTTCATCCAATAGTCTAATGGGGGAGAATCAGTTTTAATTTTTATTGTCAAGTGTTCTCTGTGAGAATATCTTCCGTTGAAGGGATAACTCGAGAAAATTATTATCCAGAATCAAATGTTTTTCCATAATCACATGATTCGATCTAATTCTCTCTTTCTCAAATTTATTCATTTTTCAATCCTATCACTCTCACTGCTGACTCTAAACTGACCGTGAATCATTAGCCTAACATTCTAACAAAAAGAAAGGGAAATTTCCAATTTCGAAACAATTTTATTGCAAAATTACAACAATAATACTGTACATAGACAATTAGCGATACAGCTTATTGTCTTCGATATGCTTCACTATTGCACTTAAAGTCCTTCGAACTCTATTCACATGTGTTATATCAGCTTTTGCAGCGACGCATAATTGATCTACCATTTTAAATTTGTTCAAAGATAACGCATAGCTTGCCTACACTTCACCCCATTCAAGACAAAGCCGTGATCCTCTCGTGATTTCCACCGCAATGTTTGGTTGCTCTTTTATCATTCCTACCAACTCCACTACCAGCTTCTAATAGTGTAAACATTCTACTCATTATTGTAAATACATCTTAATGAATAAAGTCAAACTGTTCTCACTCCTTGAATTCTATTCTCACACTAATAACAACTATAGCAAAAAATCCTTCCTTATATCAGTTGCGTCACTGTTCCGTTACAGATCAATATATTTAGAAACATCCCCTGATTGGCCTTATAATTTGGAAAAAAATGAAGTGAGTGCAATGGGGCGAATGTCGGCGAAAGTCAGACTGGTGAATTTTTTTGGGGCAGATGATATGAAACTTTGTTTCCAGCAGATTGGGAATTTACCAAATTTTGTGATGTGGTTGAAAATATTTGATAGAGGCACAGCAATTTTGTCTGAAAAGGGTTTAATTAAGTCACCTGGGATGTCCAAGGGACAAGTATTTGATTTTCTAAGCTTTAGGATTTATTTCTAACACCAGAGGGAGAAATAACGGGGAATGAGGTATTGGGAGGAGTAGTTGGACTTGAGCCAGTGAAAGGGGGGAGACTTTAAACGATGGAAGCAAGGCACAAGTTCAAATCGTTGGCAGTCTTATTAGGGGGCTTAGGGAGATGACAATTAACTTCAGAAGGACTTTTTCCACATATTTCTTTAATTTTTCGGTGCCATTGCTTGGGCTTGTTAGAATATAGATCTTTGTTTTTTATATTATAATAATCATAAGCTGCTTTTCTTAATTTTTTCTTTAAGAACTTCCTTAGACTATTAGCCTCAGTAATACGACCTGCCTCGAAAAAATGGATTTTTTCTCATAAGTTTTTTAAAAAACTCAGTAACATAAGGCTTATTTGTAGAACATGTTTTTTTTCAGGAAAGTGGGATTCATAATTACTCTTCAATAAAATTTGGAGGGACAAAGCCATGCAGTTAATGTCATTTGTTTGATACACAGTGGACCAATTTTCAGTAGTAATCCAGGAGCCAAAATTTTAGAGTCCTGAGTCAATAAGAGGTCTATAAGCGTTTTCAGTTATAGAAAACGACTGTTTAACTTTAGCCAGCGGAGATAGGAGAAGGCTAAAGTGGTAACTACCCCCTAGAGGGGGCAGAGTGGAGACGGGTTTGTAAAACTTAGAAAAATTGGTGCAAATTAAATCAAGAGTAGTATTGGCTTTTGTAGTTGGGACCTTAACGACCTGTTTTAAATCAAAAGCATTACATGTAGAATCAGGTTTTATATCATTTGCGTCTCCCATCAGGAAAATTCCTGCATTCGGGTATTTTGATAGTATAAAGTCAGCACTTGCATCTAACTTTTCGGTAAAATTTATTTTGTCAGTGGATCTCTGATTACGGGAGGAATAAACACAACACAGGACAATTAAATTGAAAGCACGTGGCAAGACTTTAGGTCGAACACACACATTTACTTTAAAAGACGATTATTCAAAGAACATACCATCGCATATATTTTACTTTGTTAGCTGCCTGATTCCTTGTAAAAGATATTTTTTGTCAAATGAAACTATATTAATACCTGAAAAATTTAAACTAAATAATTTTATCTAACTACAAAATGCAAAAATAATTATGGTGTCTGATCAATAATTTTCATACACCATTAGAACCGCCTTGTCTGATATTACATTAAAGGACGAACTATAGTTAATAGTGACTGAAATTTTAAAATAGATTTTTTTTTTTTGGGTTGCAGCGGTAGCTAGCAACCTAGTAAGAGTTATATTAAAAGACGATCATTAGAAGAACAAACTATTGCATACATTAGACTTAGTTAGCTTCCTGATTCCTTTAGAGTCGTCTCTTACTACTCCAAAGAAGAAAAAGCCGTAGGCTTTTTCTGTTTGTAATCAGGTTTTCCGGGTTGCAGCGGTAGCTAGCAACCTAGTAAGAGACGATCACGTCCAATGTAAAAAAAAATATAAAAACCCATTACTCCTACAAAAGGAGTCAGATCAAAACAAAATATATACCATTAGAACCACCTTGTCCGAAACCCCTCTATAGGAAACTTTCTGTCCCTTGGCTTGAACAGCAAGGGAAATATATTGGCTTGAAAATCACGAAAAGTGGCAGCTACTACAACATTCTGCCTAAACGGGATATTTTTTTTCTTTTTTTCTTTTTTCTTTCTTGTTTTCCACAGATAGCCTGGCACTGGAACATCGTAGAGAGTTTTTCAATGGCTCATTTTAAAAGAAATTAATTGGGTTAAAAATCTTTTGTAACTAAAATAAATTACCTCTAAGAGAAATGAATTTTTCAATTAAAAACTGCATTTTTAATGTCTTTTCATACTGCAGTCTTTTCAAAGATGTTTGATTTTTGTAAATAAATCATAATCGTATACTAGCGGTAAGATTTGAACTCACGCCTCCGAAGAGACTGGTGGCTTACACCAGCGCCTTGGACCAATCGGCCACACTGCCTCTCATAACTATATATGTGAATCCGGGTTGCAGCAGTAGCTAGCAACCTAGTAAGGGACGATCAGTCCAATGCTAAGAAATATAAAAACCCAGAACTCCTAATAATCGAGTCAGATCAAAACAAAAGTACACCATTAGAACCACCTTGTGTGAAACCCTACTACATAAATAATGAATGTCGTCATAGTTTTATGTTAGAGCTATGACGTGAATAGAAAAGCACGACATTATTTTGTTGTTTCTGAATACGTCATGAAATAATATCATTACGCCATGACGTCATGAAATAAAATCATTACGCCATGACGTCATAATTACTATATAAAAAACAACAAAGATGTAAATGGTCTCATGCATGATTACATAATGGTACGATCAAAGCAAGCTACGCGCAAGTTAAAAAAACAGTACTACAAAAAAAAAATAGAGATAGTATCTTGAAAAGAAAAAAGCAAAGGTATTCAACCGACCAGGCGTATCGAGAAGTAATAATTGATAGTGACAAACAGCGTTATTATAATGATGTAGTTTATAGACATCCACAAAACTGAGACAGCCAAACAAAAGAGCAAGGAACGGTATGATAATGATAAAAATTACAGAGAAGCAACAATTGAGTAGGCTAGAAAAAAGATCAAGGAGCTTTATCAAAATGATGAAGATTACCTAAACAATTAAAAGAAAAAAGAAACGCGAAGGTATTCAACAGACCAGGTGTATAGAGAAGTAAAAATTGAGAGAGCCAAACAAAACATCAAGAAGCGTTATCAAAATGATGAACTTTATAGAGAAGCAACATTTAAGCAAGCTAGACAAAAGTGCAAGGAACGGTAGGATAATGATGAAGATTACAGAGAAGCAACAATTCAGCAGGCTAGACAAAAGATCAAGGAGCGTTATCACAATGATGAGGATTACCGAAAAATACATAAGAAAAAAGTTGCTACCCAAATAATGGGTAGATACTGGGGTGACAAAAGCTATAATGAAAAAATTAAATTCTCTGCTAGGTTGTACCGAAGAACGCATAAGGACAAAGGGAAAAATTACATTCAGAAATACAAAAAGATGGCAAAAATGCAGGCTGATCTTCGTAAATTGAGAAACATGTTACGCGTGTTTAACCAGGATCACAAAAAGCATTCAAAATTACAGATTAAAATTCTCTTTGAAAGAGCGGATGCTGTTGAAAAGTCAGCTAGAAATGCTCAGGCTAAACTTCATAGTAATATCCAAAAGAAATGTTGTCAGTTTAATGAAAATCTTCCAAGGTATGGATTGGCAACTGAGGAACAGTTTATAGATGCAATCGAAAATATTCGACAACATAGTGAATATACGAAGGCGTACTTCTTAGAAAATTTCGTATATTAATTTTGGAAGGAGCAATTGCAGTTTATGTAACAGCAATGAAAATATATATACAAGCATACCTATCAACAGCGAAGGAAAAGCAAGGATTTTCAATTATGGCGAAAACAAACCTGTTAGGGTTATTACTATATGTCTTTGTGAGACTACTGATTTAGAAAAAATTCCTGGAACACCTCCTCAAGAAAAAAGTATTTCTAACTGTGTTTTAAACAGTTCTTTTAGTTCTACTGAATATTTGGCAAAAAATGTTCTGTGTTGTAGAACAAACTGTCCTGAAAAGTACGAGACAACTATTTTGGTTAGGTTCTAACTACCCGACGCGGGATTTAATATGTATTTCCAGACCAAAAAAATCATTTTTTTTATTTTTTTTATTTTTCAGTTTAGTTTCGCTAAAGTTATTATGTAAACTGCAAAAATATTTATGATATCTGAGCAAAAATTTTAATCTTTTCATTCAAACTAACAAAATAACTGAAAATTTTAAAATAATCCGGGTTGCAACGGTAGCTAGCAGCCTAGTAAGAGACGATCACGTCCAATGTTAAGAAATATAAAAACCCATAACTCCTAAAAAAAAGTCAGGTCATAACAAAAAGTACACAATTAGAACAATCATGTCTGAATCCCCTGTATAGGAGACTTTCAAGTCATTTGACTTAAACAGCAGGGGGAATATATTAGCTTGAAAATCAATAAAAATGGCAGCTACTACAGCATTCTGCCTAAACGGCATCTTCTTGCTTTCTTTTTTCTTCTTTCTTTTCCACAGATAGCTTGGCAATGGAACATCGTAGAGAGTTTGGCCATGGTGAATTTTTTATGTTGATTCGATTTGGTTTCGAAATAATTGTTAAAGGTTGCTCTTTGCCGTGATTTAACCTTTACTAGCTTGTAGCTACTTCTGCAACCACGATTATACATAGAGCCCATATTGTTCTCCACTTAGGTTTTTGAGAAATGGTATTTAGTCTACACTGAGTGTAACTCAAGCCAAGGTTCTCCACTTAGCTATAACAATTTAAAGAACTCATCACAGAGGATTAGACTGAGAAATTACTCAACTATAAGAAAATTGAAATATATAAAGATGATTAAAATAGATAAAACATGAAGTAAAATTTGGTTGTTCAAGATTCTTTACTGATGGGATAAACAATTTAAAATATGAAAATTAATCAGAAGGAAATTAAAAACGATTCGAATGAATAAAGAAAATCTAGGTGTTCTCAGAAATAATGAGAAGGATGCTTGGCAAAAAGAGTAAGCTCGGCCAATTTATTGTCCTTTATTTAAAAAAAATTATTATCCTTTATTATTTCATTCCTTTTTGCGTAATGGAATGTACGTTACCACAGAATGGAGGATCTCTAATCCTCTAGATCGGAAGTAAAGTCTTCTCACCACTGTGCTGTGGCAACTGCTTACATAAAAACACTATTTGTATTATGATGTCTAAGATATGGTATTGACGTGTGAACGTGGGATTAACGTGGGATTAACAATTATTATGTGAACTCGATTATTATATCTTCCATACGATTGTGAAACGATTGAGTTTTTCGTCGCCTCTTTTTTTTGTCACGGGAGCAGCACTTTGGTTTACGAACTAAGTAAAAGTACTAGACTGTACTCATCATGACAAAACAGCTGAAAATTTGTATAAAATTTTGCCACAGTTAAAGTCTAATATATTAAGAAAAAAGAAACTAATACTGAACAAAAACAGAAGAGTATGATTTCTTCACTAATGAAGAAATATATACGAAATAAAAGGTGGCCTAAGCAACCAAAGTTTACCACCCACATTAATCTATATTTGGCTACAATCAAAGAAATAGAGGGAATAGAAGAAGTTCTGAATCGTATCAGTTACTTTACAAGACCAGGAAAAAATATGTTCAGTTGAAACTAATTGTTCAGGACATTTAAGAAATCCTGGATTTCTACAGCCTCGACGAATTTCTTTTTGGTATGATTTATATAATTGATGAATGGTTTGGAAATGAAGAAACCAAACAAAACATGATGACTGATAATTAATTTTTGAGGTCTTGCACAACTTTTATGCCAAAGAAATAGTCAAAGAGTTAAGTAAATTTGCATTAGTTTTGTCCTCGGAAGGCAATGAAAATAAAACTATTTCATTAAAATAAAAACAACAACAAGAAAAATACCATACTTTTTCCAGAGGAGTAAAAGAAGACAAAATCGTATGTAAGAAATTTGAAAGGCCTTTGAAGATATTAAATAAAAAAAACAAGTTTTTTTAACTGAAAGTAAGGAACGACGTTAAAACTTAAAACGAAGAGAAATTATTCCGTATATGAAAGGGGCTGTCCCCTCCTCAACGCCTCGCTCTTTACGCTAAAGTTTTTTATTGTTTGAAAAAATAAGTGTTATGAGAAAGTCAAACTTTAGCGTAAAGAGCGAGGAGTTGAGGAGGGGACAGACAATTTCATATACGGAATAATTTCTGTTCGTTTTAAGTTTTAACTTCGTTCCTTACTTTCAGTTAATTTTTTTTAATTAATTTTTGAACGTTTTTGAATTGATGCAGGATTTGATTTTGGCTCACCGTACATGAATAATTGAAACAAAATTTGTATATTAATTTTACTTTTATTTGGTTAAATGGCTTCAAAACTTGTTTTATTTCATTTGCGAACGTTTTTATTAGTTATAAATATACGTAACTTACGAATTAACTTACGTAACGAACTATTTTTAATGCGTATATAAGGGGGCTCGCCTACTAGTCAATACCTCGCTCTTTAAGCTAAAGTTTGAGTTTTGTTCCAATTCTTTAAAAATAACCCCTTAATCACAAAGGCTGTTATTTAGAATAAATAGCTCTTATGAAAGTACTAAAAAATCTTTGGCTAAAAGAGCGAGGTACTGCCTAGGGGGTGAACCCAATCATACACGTAATATTCTCTGTTCGTTTTAAATTTTGATGTTACTCCTTATTTTTAGTTGGAAAACTTGTTTTTTTATATTTAATTTCTGATCTTTTTTTAAATAATACTGGGAAATCTGGAGCCCCCTTCATAGCAATTTCCCTTCCCCCATGAAAAATTCCTTCATGGAAATATCCTCCCGCATAACCCCCAACCCACCCACCCCCTACTACTAGAAAAAATCCCCCCTGAAAACGTCTGTATACTGGGTAAAGCTCATAACTTTCAGCCCTCCCCCCGGAGACTTCGGGGGATTAAGTCATCCCAAAGGACATATTTATCATATTTTCAACCATGCTGAACAAATGGCTATCTCAAAATTTTGATCAGATGACTTTGGGAAAAAAATGAGCGTGGGAGGGGGCCTAGTTGCTCTCCATTTTTTGGTCAGTTGAAAAGGACACTAGAACTTTTAATTTCCGATCCAATTAGTCCTCCCACGATATTCTAGGAGTACTGGGTCAATGCGATCGCCCCTGGGAAAAAAAAAAAAATAAACACGCATCCGTGATCTTTCTTCTGGCAAAAAATGCAAAATTCCACATTTTTATAGATAGGAGCTTGAAACCTCTACAGTAGGGTTCTCTGATACGCTGAATATGATGTTGTGATTCTCATCAAGGTTCTATAACTTTTAGGGGGTCTCTCCTCCTTTTTTCGAAAATCAGCCAAATTTTCTCAGGTGCTTAACTTTTGATGGGTAGGACTAAACTTGATGAAAGTTATATATTTGTAATCAGCATTTAAATCTGATTCTTTTGATATATCTATTGGTATCAAAAATTGTATCTATTGGTTTTCTAGTGTTTCGGTTACCATTGGGCCGGGTCGCTCCTTACTTACAGTTTGTTACCACGAACTGTTTGAAAGCTTGGTAGGAGTTTGACAAAAACTTAACAGGTTTAAACCAAATATCCAGCAACAGCAAGACTCTAACCCACATCCTCATGAACAAAGAACTTCAAATCCATCGTACTAACTACTCGGCTAGGACGAGTTTTGTCAATTTGTCAACTGACTTAAATAGATTCGTCAATTTTTTGATAGATTTCAATAAAATCTATGGAGAATTACACATACAAGTACAAAAGCAAAGGCGTATAAAAATTTAATTAGCGTGTAATGGCTGGTACTACTATTAAGAAGTTACTGCAGCTCCAAGCCATATATCCTGTTTGTTCCACTCCTTCCCATAAAATAAAGGATCACGACGGAGAACACGACGTTCGCCATCAAGTTGGTGGTATCGTCGGTAATAGTTAATTTACATATCCTATAAAATGTTTCTAAGAATAAAACTGGAGATGTGATCTGTACAATATGTTACAATAACCAGCACTAAGTCTTGTCCCTTAGCAACCATAAAGTTGTATGTGGTTACACATGTGCATTTTGTCCTAAGGAAAAAACATTGAACCGCGAAGACGAAAAGACTTTGTATAAACATTTTCAAAAAGATTCGAAGCATGGGCCTTTCTTTTCCATAGTTGACTTATAAATATAAGCTCCGTTTTTACAAAGTTCAATACGGAACTAGCCACCAAGCACGAATATATAGAATGTATGTAGGTTTAATATGTAGAACTTTTCTAATTTTTTAGATTTTCTAAATAAATTAATGAAGTGCAAAAATATTTGAGTAATGCAGTCTATTATTTACAGTTCTTTTCGATGCAAAACTATGAATATTATTAAAAATACAAAGATTCAAATTCAGCAATTAAGTTACAACCTTTGTAAGGGCTGAAACTTGAGGATTTTAAATAAGAAAAAAATGACAAAAGACATGGTTTCCAGAGACCTTGAAGTCGATACGTCCAAATCTAAAAATAGTGTATGGCTTGTTAAAGTCCCGAAGTACATATCGAGCAGATGGGAGAAGTCGAAATCGGATATGCCTGTTGCGACTTTGAAGATTGCTAAAAGTCCTGGTCAGAAGACATTGGTTTCTCTATCTCTCACAGAAGAAGCCTTGAGATTAGAAAGTGATTTGATACCAAAAGACTATAAGATGCTTAGTACTCCTATTCAGGATCAGTCTCTTGGTGATTTTTACGAATATCGGCGGGATAAAAAAGAGGATTTCTTACCTGACGGTGTTAAAATATGTATGGCTGGGAAAGTGATGCAACGTTTAGAATGTGAAGCTGCTATGTCTGTGGAGTATATGACACTTAAGAAAAATGCTATACTTGAAGCTGCTAAACCAGCGCGTATGACTCAGCTATTGGAGAGGACGATTGTTAATCCAAAGTCAGTGTTTGCTCATAGAGAGCTTATTGAATATGAACAGAGAAAGAAAGCTGAAGGAAAGAAACATCGTGACGATAAGAATGTGGTTACAGACAAACTGTTTAAGGCCTTTGGAAAGTCTAAGTACTATATTCTAAGAGACTTGGTGAAACTAACAAATCAACCAGTAATATATTTGAAAGATATCTTGAATGAGTATTGTGTCTATAATACAAAGGGTCCGCATAAATATACGTGGCAGCTCAAAAAAGAATATTGTAATTATACGGCCTCTGACGAATAGAAGTGCGTGGAAAGACTTCTATGTGATTATTCCCAGAAATATGCAAGTTTTTCAAATGTCAAAACTGACCAAGTCCGCTTTTGGAGATTTTGAGGTTTTAAAATCATAGCATTCTGTGTATTCCCAAGTACATTGTCCAACAATGTAAATGGTCAAAAGGCTATCACAAGCTCTAATAGTGCCGAATTCGTTTCATATATCGAATAGAACAGAAAAGCAAAACAAATAATATAGCAATAAAAGAAACACCAATCAAGCATAAAAATGATCAATAAAAATCTAACGCAAAAAAAAATCCAAGTCCAATAACTAAAATGAACTTTGTGTGAATAGTGGAAAAAATAGAAACAGAAAGGGTGGGGGATAAAACAAAATCACCGGCAAGAAGAAAAACATTGCCTAATTCGTGCTCAAAGTCAAACACCGTAAAATAAAAATAAAAACACCTAAAATCAAGCCAAATAAACTGTCAAAAAGAAATATTTACAATTAAAGAAAGGATTATTACAATTAAAAATCAAAGGATTTAAAATTAAAGGTCAGAAATGAAATATAGCATAAATAAATATCATAAAAGGGCAAAATAAAAGTGATCAAAGACAGAGAGAGATCCTACGTCAATCCCACGTTCACACGTCAATACCACATCTTAGACATCATAATACAAATAGTGTTTTTATGTAAGCAGTTGCCACAGCACAGTGGTGAGAAGACTTTACTTCAGATCTAGAGGATTAGAGATCCTCCATTCTGTGGTAACGTACATTCGATTACGCAAAAATGAATAAAATAATAAAGGATAATAATTTTTTTAAATAAAGGACAATACATTGGCCGAGCTTACTCTTTTTGCCAAGCATCCTTCTCATTATTTCTGAGAACACCTAGATTTTCTTTATTCATTCGAATCGTTTTTAATTTCCTGCTTATTAATTTTCATATTTTAAATTGTTTATCCCATCAGTAAAGAATCTTGAACAACCAAATTTTACTTCATGTTTTATCTATTTTAATTCATTTTTATGTATTTCAATTTTCTTATAGTTGAGTAATTTCTCAGTCTAATCCCCTTTGATGAGTTCTTTAAATTTTTCTAGCTAAGTGGAGAACCTTGGCTTGAGTTACACTCAGTGTAGACTAAATACCATTTCTCAAAAACCTAAGTGGAGAACAATATGGGCTCTATGTATAATCGTGGTTGCAGAAGTAGCTACAAGCTAGTAAAGGTTAAATCACGGCAAAGAGCACCCTTTAACAATTATTTCGAAACACAATCGAATCAACATAAAAAATTCACCCGGGCCAAACCCCCTACTCATGAAACGGACAGGTCCCTGGCTTGAGCAACAAGGAAAGCCACTTTTTTGCATGGACGTAGGGAGGTGTTCTCTTTTTTTTCTACCACAGCGAGTGGGGCAAAGGAAAATTATAGATAGATTTTTATGGATTCGTTTTAGATCAGACAATAAAAATGGTTTCAATTTCAGTCCTGGTTGAGCTTTGTTGAATTAATAGTTTGGGGACTATTTTAATTTGTTAATTTAAAGATCCTATTTTATGGTAAGTTTAATTTTTGTTATATACGTAGGTTACTGCGGACGGTTCTTAGATACAAGGCCAAAATATTTACAAGGATTACACAAATTTCACTGTCAAATTTCACTTAAATTTCAAATTTAAGGTTTTCAATGTAAATTCCCTGTTGTTTACTTGTTGTTGTTTCTATTGGACAAAGTTTAAAGAAATTTGCCAAATCTACGTGCTTTTGTAACTAGAAAAATACTATGTGCAAAATAAAATCAATTTTGGACAAAAAACTGCTTCTTTGTATAAGTCATGAATAATGACGTCATAATCAAAGCTTAAAACAATACATGACGTTAAAAGTAAAAATGTATTATAACGTAATTAAGCGACGTCACTCCTTACTTACAGTTTGTTACCACACTCTGTTTAATTAATTCTATTTTCTTTTCTAGGTTCTTTCCCACGGCATTGCCGAGGGTCAGGTTGAATATAAGGTAAGTAAGTTTTGTTTTTCCAGGTTTTTTTCCGAAGTATCATTGAAGGAAAAAGTTGAATCTTGGGTATGTGATTTTTTCTAATTAAAAATAAGTGCCTTTAGTATTTGATTAGCTTTATTTTTTAGGCTCTTTGTCAAGGCACCGTTGAAGGGAAAAGCTATATCTCAGGTAAGTGAGTTTCACTATTCAGAAATAAGTGAATTAGGTTTTGATTTATTTAATTTTTCTTTATACAGGTTCTTTTCGAGACACAGTTGGAGGAAAAAGTTGAATCTCAGGTCAGTGAATTTAGCTATTTAAAAAAAGTGATTTTATCATTTCATCTATTTTTCTTGATCTAAACTCTTTTTCGAGGCACTATTGGAAGAAAAAGTTGAATATCAGAAAATTAAATCTTGCTATTTAAAAATAAGAGTCGAAGTCACATGGGATGGGACAGATGAATCTACGGTAAGTAATTGTTGTTAATATTGGATTAATCGTTGATAATTTGTAAATAATTATCATTAGTATTTGATTAATCTAATTTTATTTTCTAAGTTATTTTTCTAGGCACCACTCGAGAAAAAAGTTGAATCTCAGGTAAGTGAGTTTTGCTATTTAAAAATAAGCTTTTTTTTAGTATTTAATTAAATAAAAAACAAGTTGTTTAACTGAAAGTAAGGATCACCATTGAAACATAAAACGAACAGAAATTTTCCGTAAATTGGTGGGCTGCCCTCTTTTCAATCCCCTGCTCTTCACGCTAGAGTTTTCAAGTGCTTTAAAAAGCTTCTTATTATAAACGTCTTAGACATCATAAATTTAATGGCATATTTATACTCCAAGTTGTCACTAACACAGTGGAGCAAGGACTTTCCTTTATTTCTGGAGGATCTGAGTTCAACCCACTCTGTGGCAATGGTCGATCTTGAATGATACTTTTCACAAACTTGGCATTCATGGAGTTTCCTCGAATGGATCTGTTGAGTATCTTGACCATCTGTTGTGATGCTTGTACCTGTGTCATTAGTTGAGGTAGGTTGGTACACTTCCATTGCTTCCATATCCTTCTGAGGAAATAGATTCATCGTACTGATCCATATTTAAATTATTAAGATCCATATTTAGTGTATTATGTCAATAACAGTGCGAAAACCTGTTTAATTTTCTAGCTACTGCTAAAATACTAACAGCTTAGCTATATTTTTTAGAAAGGCATCTGCTATGCAACTTTTCCCGAAACTATTTATGCTATTTATGCTTAAAATGTCGAATGCATAAAAATTTTAGTTCTTCAGTTAAAATTTATGAAAATTTATTACAGTATATAACACTGTAGTAACAAGTTTTATTTTTAACATTATAAAATTTACATTAAAGAGGGAACTGTAGCTCCTAGTAACTGAAGTATAAAAATGTACTGATGTCATTATCAGTCAGTAGAATCGAACTTATGTTAATAATGTTATATTTGACGAATTTTCACTTTCATAAATTTTAATTGAAAAACTAACAGTTTTTACATTAAGTTTTACATAGCTGCCACTTTTCTTGATTTTCAAGCGAATATATTTCCCTTACTGTTCAAGCCAAGGGACAGAAAGTTTCCTATACAGGGGTTTTGGACAAGGCGGTACTAATGGTGTACTTTTTTTTTATATGACTCTTTTTTTAGGAGTTATGGGTTTTTTTATATAAGAAAAAAAAATTTGCCGTTTAGGTAGAATGTTGTAGTAGCTGCCACTTTTTTTATTTTCAAGCCAATATATTTCCCTTGCTGTTCCAGCCAAGGAACAGAAAGTTTCCTATACAGGGGTTTCGGACAAGGCGGTTCTATTGGTGTACTTTTTGTTACTCACTTTTTTTAGGAGTTATTGGTTTTTATATTTCTTAACAGTGGACGTGATCGTATCTTACTAGGTTGCTAGCTACCGCTGCAACCCGGATAACCTATACTATAGTTAAGTGGCCTATAAAATATAGTATAGGCAAGAGGTCGTTCTTTATTATACTAATATAAAGCTATGACGACATTCATTATTTATCTAGTAGGGTTTCAGACAAGGTAGTTCTAATGATGTACTTTTGTTTTGATCTTACTCTATTTTTAGGAGTTTTGGGTTTTTATATTTCTTAGCATGGGACTGATCGTCTCTTACTAGGTTGCTAGCTACTGCTGCAACCCAAATTATAAGAGGCAGCCTGGCCGAGTGGTCCAAGACACTGGTGTTAGCCACCAGTCTCTTCGGAGGCGTGGGTTTAAATCTTACCGCTGGTATACGATTATGTTTGAAAGACTGCAGTGTGAAAAGACATCAAAAATGCAGTTTTTGGTGGAAAAATTTATTCTCTTTTAGAAATAATTTATTTTAGTTACTATAGATTTTTAACCCAATTAATTTCCTTTAAAACGAGCTATTGAACAACCCTCTACGATGTTCCAGTGCCAAGCTATCTGTGGAAAAGAAAAAAGAAAAGAGAAAAAAATATCCCGTTTGGGGAGAATAACGTGGTTAAAGTCAGTTTTCTTGATTTTCAAGCCAATATATTTCCCTTGCTGTTCAAGCCAAGGGACAGAAAGTTTCCTATACAGGGGTTTCGGACAAGGCGGTTCGAATGGTGTACTTTTTGTTTTGATCTGACTCCTTTGTTAGGAACTATGGGTTTTTATATTTCTTAACATTGAACGTGATCGTCTCTTACTAGGTTGCTAGCTACCGCTGCATCCCGGATTGCTAGCTACCGCTGCAACCCGGATTTAACATAAACTTCATTAACCGGATATTTTAATATATCCTAAATGGTCTTGAGGTTGGGATAGCTCTCACCCAGTAGGCTTGAGTACAATTTCTGTATGGGAAATTTTTACTTATGATGATTTCTTAAGGAACACATAAAATTTACTAATGTAATAAAAATAATTGTTTTAATTACAAAAAGTTTTTAACCCCATTAATTTTCTTCAAAATGAGCTATTGAACAACTCTCTACAATGTACCAGTGCCAAGCTATCTGTGGAATTACTAACCTATACTATAATTAAGTGGCGTATAAAATTTAGTATAGGCAAGAGGTCGTTCTTTATTATAAAACTTCAACCCAAGCTATCTGTGGAAAAGAAAGAAAGAAAAAAAGATGCCGCTTATGCAGAGTGCTTTAGTAGCCGCCACTTTTCTTGATTTTCAAGCCAATATATTTCCCTTGCTGTTCAAGTCAAATGACAGAAAGTTTCCTATACAGGAGTTTCAGACATGGCAGTTCTAATGGTGTACTTTTTGCTTTTGATATAACTTTTTTTAGGAGTTATGGGTTTTTATATGTCTTAACATTGGACGTGATCGTCTCTTACTAGGTTGATAGCTACCGCTGCAACCTGGACTAGGTTGCTAGCTACCACTGCAACCCGAATTACAAACAGGAAAAAGCCTACGGCTTTTTCTTCTGTGAAATAGTAAGAGACGAACCTCAAACAATCAAGTAGCTAACTAAGTCCAATGTATGCAATGGTTTTTTATTGTAATGATCTTCTTTTAATGTAATTTCGTAAGAAAAAGTATTCTATTTAGAAATAATTTGTTTTATAACTACAAAAAGTTTTCAACCCTATTAATTTGCTTTAAAATGAGCCATTAAACAACTCTCTACGATGTTCCAGTGCCAAGCTATCTGTGGAATTACTAACCTATACTATAATTAAGTGGCGTATAAAATTTAGTATAGGCAAGAGGTCGTTCTTTATTATAACTACATAAACTGCAATTGCTCCTTCCAAAATTAATATACGAATTTTCTAAAAGTACGCCTCCGTATATTCACTGTGTTGTCGAACATTTTCCATTGCATCTATAAACTGTTCCGCAGTTGCCAATCCATACCTTGGAAGCTTTTCGTTAAACTGACAACATTTCTTTTGGATATTACTATGAAGCTTTGCAAAAGAATTTCTAGCCGACTTTTCAACAGCATCCGCTCTTTCAAAGAGAATTTTAATCTGTAATTTTGAATACGTTTCGTGATCCCGATAAAACATGCGTAAAATGTTTCTCAATTTACAAAGATCAGCCTGCATTTTTGCCATCTTCTTGTATTTCTGGATGTAATTTTTCCCTTTGTCCTTATGCGTTCTTCGGTACAACCTCGCAGAGAATTTAATTTTTTCATTATAGATTTTGTGACCCCAGTAACGCTCCTTGATCTTTTGTTTGGCTGTCTCAATTTTTACTTCTCGATAAACCTGGACGGTTGAATACATTTGCTCTTGGTTTTTCTTATATTTGATGCGGTAATCTTCATCAATGTGATAACTCTCCTTGAACTTTTGTTTGGCTGTCTCAATTTTTGCATGTCTATAATCTTCATCATTGTGATAACACATCTTGCTGTTTTGTTTTGCTCTCTCAGTTATTACTTCTCGATACGCCTGGTCGGTTGAATACCTTTGCTTTCCTCTTTTCAAGATACTATCTCTGTTGTTTGTGTAGTACTGTTTTTTCAACTTGCGTATAGCTTGCTTCGATCTAACCATTATTCTAATCAAGAATGAGAGAATTTACATCTTTGTCGTTCTTAAGTAGTAATTATGACGTCACGGCGTAATGATTTTATTGACGTCATGGCGCAATGATATTATTTCATGACGTCATCAGAAACAACAATATAATTTCGGGTTTTTCTATTCACGTCATAGCTCTAATATAAAGCTATGACGACATTCATTATTTATCTAGTAGGGTTTCAGACAAGGTAGTTCTAATGATGTACTTTTGTTTTGATCTTACTCTATTTTTAGGAGTTTTGGGTTTTTATATTTCTTAGCATGGGACTGATCGTCTCTTACTAGGTTGCTAGCTACTGCTGCAACCTAAATTATAAGAGGCAGCCTGGCCGAGTGGTCCAAGACACTGGTGTTAGCCACCAGTCTCTTCGGAGGCTTGGGTTTAAATCTTACTGCTGGTATACGATTATGTTTGAAAGACTGCAGTGTGAAAAGACATCAAAAATGCAGTTTTTGGTGGAAAAATTTATTCTCTTTTAGAAATAATTTATTTTAGTTACTATACATTTTTAACCCAATTAATTTCCTTTAAAATGAGCTATTGAACAACCCTCTACGATGTTCCAGTGCCAAGCTATCTGTGGAAAAGAAAAAAGAAACAATATCCCGTTTGGGGAGAATAACGTGGTTAAAGTCAATTTTCTTGATTTTCAAGCCAATATATTTCCCTTGCTGTTCAAGCCAAGGGACAGAAAGTTTCCTATACAAGGGTTTCGGACAAGGCGGTTCTAATCGTGTACTTTTTGTTTTGATCTGACTCCTTTGTTAGGAACTATGGGTCTTTATATTCCTTAACATTGGACGTGATCGTCTCTTACTAGGTTGCTAGCTACCGCTGAAACCCGGATAATCTTCGAACATTCGAACCTTTTATAATTTATAATGACGTATAATATAAATACTGTAATCTTCACTATAGTGAAGTTGCCTATGCAAGTTAGTATAGGGAAGAGTTCGATCTTTATTACATATAATATATCAGTCCTTTATGTAAACTTTACTAACCTATACTATAGCTAAGTGGCCTATTAAATTTAGTATAGACAAGAGGTCGTTCTTTATTATAAACCTCAAACGATCAAGTAGCTAACTAAGTCCAATGCAGGCAATAACTTTTTATTCCAATGATCATCTTTTAATGTAATAATTTTCTTTAAAATGAACCATTGAACAACTCTCTACGATGTTCCAGTCCCAAGCTATCTGTTAAATTACTAACCTATATTATAATTAAGTGGTGTATAAAATTTAGCATAGGCAAAAGGTCGTTCTTTATTATATCCTTTATGTAATACCGCTGTAACCCTGATAACAAACAGTAAAATATTACAAACAGGAAAAAGCCTACGGCTTTTTCTTTTTTGAAATAGTAAGAGACGAACCTCAAACGATCAAGTAGCTAACTAAGTCCAATGCATGCAATAACTTTTTATTCCAATGATCGTCTTTTAATGTAACATATCAGTTACTATGGGAGAGAGATCGTTCTTTACTGTAAAATATTTTTGCAATTTACATAAAAGCTTTAGAGATTCTAAACTAAAAACTAAATGATCTTAGAGTTTTTGATTTTTCTATAGCATCATATCCAGTGACAGCTTCATACAAAGGTGGCCTGATAGCAAAACACATCGAAGAGTTTAAGTTTTAGTTTAGAGTTTTAATTTAGAGTATTATGGCGTTTATAATGGCATTATAACGTCATAGTTATGTGAGGCAGCGTGGTCGAGCGGTTTAAGGGGCTGGTGTTAGCCACTCTTCAATTCGGAGGCATGGGTTCGAATCCTACCGCTGACAGTATTTTATACCAAAGCTAATTATAATCTTGTTTTAGTTACTATGAACTGAAGTTCGTTCTTTACTATAATTAACTATAGTGAAGTTGCGTATGCAAGTTAGTATAGGGAAGAGTTTGATCTTTATTATATATTTATATTTCTTAGCATTGGACTGATCGTCTCTTACTAGGTTGCTAGCTACTGCTGCAACCCAAATTCACATATATATTTATTTATGAGAGGCAGCCTGGCCGAGTGGTCCAAGACACTGGTGTTAGCCACCAGTCTCTTCAGAGGCGTGGGTTCAATTCTTACCGCTGGTATACGATTATGTTTGAAAGACTGCAGTGTGAAAAGACATCAAAATGCAGTTTTTGGTGGAAAAATTTATTCTCTTTTATAAATAATTTATTTTTTTTTATTTTTTTTTTAACACAATTTATTGTCAATTAAATTGATAAATTTAAAACTCAAACCCTTGTGTCAATGTCAACAATTAAACTGGATACAAAAAAAGAAAAAAAAAAAGAAAAAAAAAAAGAAAAAATAAAACCTGTTATGACTAATTGGTTTGTTTAGGCACATGTACTGTAAATTAAAGAACCAATATATACAATGCGGTTAAATCACCGGGCACGAAATTTTAATCTTCAAGGGTTTCGGACAAGGCGGTTCTAATGGTGTACGTTTTGTTTTGATTTGACTCTTTTTTTAGGAGTTAGGGGTTTTTATATTTCTTAACATTTGACGTGATCGTCTCTTACTAGGTTGCTAGCTACCACTGCAACCCGGATTGCTCCTTAGACACCATAAATATTTTTGCAATTTACATAAAAGCTTTAGAGATTCTAAACTAAAAACTAAATGATCTTAGAGTTTTTGATTTTTCTATAGCATCATATCCAGTGACAGCTTCATACAAAGGTGGCCTGATAGCAAAACACATCGAAGAGTTTAAGTTTTAGTTTAGAGTTTTAACTTAGAGTATTATGGCGTTTATAATGGCATTATAACGTCATAGTTATGTGAGGCAGCGTGGTCGAGCGGTTTAAGGGGCTGGTGTTAGCCACTCTTCAATTCGGAGGCATGGGTTCGAATCCTACCGCTGACAGTATTTTATACCAAAGCTAATTATAATCTTGTTTTAGTTACTATGAACTGAAGTTCGTTCTTTACTATAACTACCGCTGCAACCCTGATTTTATGAATCCATCCCATGACTCCAGACAGAGCTAATTCTCTTACAACGCCATACCTAATTTAGTATAGCCAAGACGTCGTTCTTTATTGTAAATAGGATAGTTAACTTTCACTTAACAGGCCAGGGTTCGATTCCCGGTGTGGGAAAATTTTTAACTCTATAATCTTCGAACATTTGAACCTTTTATAATTTATAATGATGTATAATATAAATACTGTAATCTTAACTATAGTGAAGTTGCCTATGCAAGTTAGTATAGGGAAGAGTTCGATCTTTATTATGATACCGCTGGTATATGATTATGTTTGAAAGACTGCAGTGTGAAAAGACATCAAAATGCAGTTTTTGGTGGAAAAATTTATTCTCTTTTAGAAATAATTTATTTTAGTTACTATAGATTTTTAACCCAATTAATTTCCTTTAAAATGAGCTATTGAACAACCCTCTACGATGTTCCAGTGCCAAGCTATCTCTGAATTCAAAAAAAGAAAAAAAAAAGAAAAAAAGAAAAAAATATCCCGTTTAGGCAGAATGTTGTAGTAGCTGCCACTTTTCTTGATTTTCAAGCCAATATATTTCCCTTGCTGTTCAAGCCAAGGGACAGAAATTTTACTATGCAGGGGTTTCGGACAAGGCGGTTCTAATGGTGTACTTTTTGTTTTGATCCGACTCTTTTTTTAAGAACTATGGGTTTTTATATTTCTTAACATTGGACGTGATCGTCTCTTACTAGGTTGCTAGCTACCGCTGCAACCCGGACATATCAGTTACAATGGGAGAGAGATCGTTCTTTACTGTAAAAATTAAAAGATTAAAACTATTGTTCAGACACCATAAATATTTTTGCAGTTTATATTTTTAGCAATTCTGAACTAAAATAGAAAATAAAATAAAAATTAATTATTTCAATTTTTACGTCACGTCGCTAATTAAGTCATGTATGGTTATTAGTACACAGTAGGTTTTAGATATTATGTCATGTCACTTATTACGTCATATATGGTTATTAGTAGACAATCGGTAAAATATTCGTTCTTTATTATAAAAATTTAAAACAGAAACTTGTTTATTTACATTCTAGCTAAAATAATGAAGATAATATGAATGAACCACAGTGTTCAGATTCTTTGGACTTGAGTTCGTTTTTTAACTATAAATACAAACAGGAAAAAGCCTACGGCTTTTTCTTCTTTTAAATAGTAAGAGACGAAACTCAAACAATCAAGTAGCTAACTAAGTCCAATGTATGGAATGGTTTGTTATTTCAGTGATCGTCTTTTAATGTAATTAAAAGCACTATCTTTTCAATTTAAAAATTTAAAAAAGAAACTTGTTTATTTACATTCTAGCTAAAATAATGAAGATAATATGAATGAACCACAGTGTTCAGTTTCTTTGGACTTGAGTTCGTTTTTTAACTATAAATCCAAACACGAAAAAGCCTACGGCTTTTTCTTCTTTTAAATAGTAAGAGACGAAACTCAAACAATCAAGTAGCTAACTAAGTCCAATGTATGGAATGGTTTGTTATTTCAGTGATCGTCTTTTAATGTAAAGAAAATTATAAAAATGCTGTAATCTTAACTATAGTAAAGTTGCGTATGCAAGTTAGTATAGGGAAGAGTTTGATCTTTATTATACTGGAAACAAAGAAAAGAGAATCTTATATAGTAATTATGACGTCACTGCATCAAAAATACAGTTTTTATTGGAAAAATTTATTCTCTTTTAGAAATAATTTATTTTAGTTACTATAGATTTTTAACCCAATTAATTTCCTTTAAAATGAGCTATTGAACAACCCTCTACGATGTTCCAGTGCCAAGCTATCTCTGGATACAAAAAAAAAGAAAAAAATATCCCTTTTTGGGAGAATAACGTGGTTAAAGTCAATTTTCTTGATTTTCAAGCCAATATATTTCCCTTGCTGTTCAAGCCAAGAGACAGAAAGTTTCCTATACAGGGGTTTCGAACAAGGCGGTTCTAATGGTGTACTTTTTGTTTTGATCTGAATCCTTTTTTAGGAGCTATGGGTTTTTATATTTCTTAACATTGGACGTGATCGTCTCTTACTAGGTTGCTAGCTACCACTGCAACCCGGACTAGGTTGCTATCTACTGCTGCAACCCGGATTTATGAATCCATCCCATGACTCCAGACAGAGCTAATTCTCTTACAACGCCATACCTAATTTAGTATAGCCAAGACGTCGTTCTTTATTGTAAACTTAACATTGGACGTGATCGTCTCTTACTAGGTTGCTAGCTACCGCTGCAACCCGGATGAGAGATCGTTCTTTACTGTAAACCTTTTATAATTTATAATGATGCACAATATAAATACTGTAATCTTAACTATAGTGAAGTTGCGTATGCAAGTTAGTATAGGGAAGAGTTCGATCTTTATTATAATTTTTGGTGGAAAAATTTATTCTCTTTTAGAAATAATTTATTTTAGTTACTATAGATTTTTAACCCAATTAATTTCCTTTAAAATTAGCTATTGAACAACCCTCTACGATGTTCCAGTGCCAAGCTATCTGTGGAAAAGAAAAAAAAAGAAAAGAGAAAAAAATATCCCGTTTGGGGAGAATAACGTGGTTAAAGTCAATTTTCTGGATTTTCAAGCCAATATATTTCCCTTGCTGTTCAAGCCAGGGGACAGAAAGTTTCCTATACAGGGGTTTCGGACAAGGCGGTTCTAATGGTGTACTTTTTGTTTTGATCTGACTCCTTTGTTAGGAACTATGGGTTTTTATATTTCTTAACATTGGACGTGATCGTCTCTTACTAGGTTGCTAGCTATCGCTGCAACCCGGAAAAAAAACACATTGTGCCCACATCGTTCTTTACTCAGGCAGTGCTAGCGCGCTGCCTATGATAATAAACTGATTACACACAGGAAAAAGCCTACGGCTTTTTCTTCTTTTAAATAGTAAGAGACGAGTCTCAAATAATCAAGTAGGTAGCTAATTCCAAAGGTATGCAATTTTTGTTATTCCAATGATCGTTTTTTATTGTAATGTCTATAATCTTCATTATTGTGATAACACATCTTGCTGTTTTGTTTGATTACTTCTCGATACGCCTGGTCGGTTGAATACCTTTGTTTTGCTCTCTCAATTATTACTTCTCGATACACCTGGTCGGTTGAATACCTTTGCTTTTTTCTTTTCAAGTTACTATCTCTGTTGTTTGTGTAGTACTCTTTCTTCAACTTGCGTATAGCCTGCTTTGATCTAACCATTATTCTAATCAAGAATGAGAGAATTTTCAGTTTTTTCTTTCCTTATATACTAATTATGACGTCACTCTATTCACGTCATAGCTCTAATATAAAACTATGATGACGTTCATTATTTATCTAGTAGGGTTTCAGACAAGGTATTTCTAATGATGTACTTTTGTTTTGATCTGACTCTATTTTTAGGAGTTTTGGGTTTTTATATTTCTTAGCATTGGACTGATCGTCTATTACTAGGTTGCTAGCTACTGCTGCAACCCAAATTCACATATATATTTATTTATGAGAGGCAGCCTGGCTGAGTGGTCCAAGGCACTGGTGTTAGCCACCAGTCTCTTCAGAGGCGTGGGTTCAATTCTTACCGCTGGTATACGATTATGTTTGAAAGACTGCAGTGTGAAAAGACATCAAAATGCAGTTTTTGGTGGAAAAATCCCGTTTAGTATACTGGAAACAAAGAAAAGAGAAAAAAAATACCCCGTTTAGGCAGAATGTTGTAGTAGCTGCCACTTTTCTTGATTTTTTAGTACTGATTTTTTAACTTGTGTGTAGCTTGCTTTGATCTAACCATTATGTATTCATGAATGAGACCATTTACAGTTTTGACGTTTCTTATATAGTAATTATGACGTCACTGCATTAAAAATACAGTTTTTATTGGAAAAATTTATTCTCTTTTAGAAATAATTTATTTTAGTTACTATAGATTTTTAACCCAATTAATTTCCTTTAAAATGAGCTATTGAACAACCCTCTACGATGTTCCAGTGCCAAGCTATCTCTGGATACAAAAAAGAAAAAAAAAGAAAAAAATATCTCGTTTGGGGAGAATAACGTGGTTAAAGTCAATTTTCTCGATTTTCAAGCCAATATATTTCCCTTGCTGTTCAAGCCAAGGGACAGAAAGTTTCCTATACAGGGGTTTCGGACAAGGCGGTTCTAATGGTGTACTTTTTGTTTTGATCTGACTCCTGCTTTAGGAGCTATGGGTTTTTATATTTCTTAACATTGGACGTGATCGTCTCTTACTAGGTTGCTAGCTACCGCTGCAACCCGGATGGCTTTGCCCGACTGGACAAGGTATTTTACTGCAGAGAAGCAAATTTTCAAAAGATCCTTGTCTAACATAAATACTTGACTTTTCTCTCTCAATTTTAACTTTTCCATACAACTGGTCTATTGAATACCTTTGCTTTTCTCTTTTCATGATACTATGCCTTGTTTTTGTGTAGTACTATTATCTTTAACTTACTTGAAGCTTGCTTGGATAAAGCCATTAATGTTTCAGCTTTGTAGTCTTACGGGTCCTTATATTATCTGTTTTTAAGAACTATGGGTTTTTATATTTCTTAACATTGGACGTGATCGTCTCTTACTAGGTTGCTAGCTACCGCTAAAACCCGGATAAGAGACGAAACTCAAACAATCAAGTAGCTAACTAAGTCCAATGTATGGAATGGTTTGTTATTTCAGTGATTGTCTTTTAATGTAAAAATATAAATACTGTAATCTTAACTATAGTGAAGTTGCGTATGGAAGTTAGTATAGGGAAGAGTTTGATCTTTATTATAACACAGGAAAAAGCCTACGGCTTTTTCTTCTTTTAAATAGTAAGAGACGAGTCTCAAATAATCAAGTAGCTAGCTAATTCCAAAGGTATTCAATTTTTTTTATTCCAATGATCGTTTTTTATTGTAACTAGGTTTCAGCCATCTCTACAGCCATGATACTATTGGAAATTACATAATCCCTATTTATGTTTTAGTTAACATGGGCAAGGTGTCGTTCTTTATTATATATAGACTAAGGTTCGTTCTTTCATGTAAAACTAGCAAAACATTTTTTAAGCCTGATGAAGATTTAACTCATGTGTCAAAAGTAAGGTTGCAAGTCGACGATTTTGTTTTGGCCTTATTATAATTGGTATGGTGAAATAATAATACGCATATGGCTCTTAAATCATACTTCTTTATAGTTCAATATGGTCTAGTGGCTAGGATAGTTAACTTTCACTTAACAGGCTCGGGTTCAATTCCCGGGGTGGGAAAATTTTTAACACTATAATCTTCAAACATTTGAACCTTTTATAATTTATAATGATGCATAATATAAATACTGTAATCTTAACTATAGTGAAGTTGCGTATGCAAGTTAGTATAGGGAAGAGTTCGATCTTTATTATAATTTCCGTATGGGAAATTTTTACTTATGATGATTTCTTAAGGAATATAATTAGAATTTCTTCATGTAATAAAAATAATTTATTTTAATTACAAAAGGTTTTTAACCCCATTAATTTCCTTTAAAATGAGCCATTGAACAACTCTCTACGATGTTCCAGTGCAAAGCTATCTGTTGAACTTATACTATAATTAAGTGGCGTATAAAATTTAGTATAGGCAAGAAGTCGTTCTTTATTATACAATACAGGGGTTTTGGACAAGGCGGTTCTAATGGTGTACTTTTGAATTTGATTTGACTCCTTTTTTTTAGGAACTATGGGTTTTTATATTTCTTAACATTGGACGTGATCGTCTCTTACTAGGTTGCTAGCTACCGCTGCAACCCGGATTAAAGGTAGAACTCTTTCCAATTGATTACAAACAGGAAAAAGCCTACGGCTTTTTCTTCTTTGAAATAGTAAGAGACTAGCCTCAAACAATCAAGTAGCTAACTAAATCAAATGTATGTATTGGGTTTTTATTCCAATGACCGTCTTTATAATATGGATGAGAGATCGTTCTTTACTGTAATAACAGCTTCATAGAAAGGTGGCCTGATAGCAAAACACATCGAAGAGTTTAAGTTTTAGCTTAGAGTTTTAATTTAGAGTATTATGGCGTTTATAATGGCATTATAACGGCATAGTTATGTGAGGCAGCATGGTCGAGCGGTTTAAGGTGCTGGTGTTAGCCCCTCTTCAATTCGGAGGCATGGGATTGAATCCCACCGCTGACAGTATTTTATACCAAAGCTAATCATAATCTTGTTTTAGTTACTATGTACTGAAGTTCGTTCTTTACTATATTTTCAATTTAAAATTTAAAACAGAAACTTGTTTATTTACATTCTAGCTAAAATAATGAAGATAATATGAATGAACCACAGTGTTCAGATTCTTTGGACTTGAGTTCGTTTTTTAACTATAAATACAAACAGGAAAAAGCCTACGGCTTTTTCTTCTTTTAAATAGTAAGAGACGAAACTCAAACAATCAAGTAGCTAACTAAGTCCAATGTATGGAATGGTTTGTTATTTCAGTGACCGTCTTTTAATGTAATTAAAAGCACTATCTTTTCAATTTAAAATTTAAAAAAGAAACTTGTTTATTTACATTCTAGCTAAAATAATGAAGATAATATGAATGAACCACAGTGTTCAGTTTCTTTGGACTTGAGTTCTTTTTTTAACTATAAATACAAACATGAAAAAGCCTACGGCTTTTTCTTCTTTTAAATAGTAAGAGACGAAACTCAAACAATCAAGTAGCTAACTAAGTCCAATGTATGGAATGGTTTGTTATTTCAGTGATCGTCTTTTAATGTAAAGAAAATTATAAAAATGCTGTAATCTTAACTATAGTAAAGTTGCGTATGCAAGTTAGTATAGGGAAGAGTTTGATCTTTATTATATACTGGAAACAAAGAAAAGAGAATCTTATATAGTAATTATGACGTCACTGCATCAAAAATACAGTTTTTATTGGAAAAATTTATTCTCTTTTAGAAATAATTTATTTTAGTTACTATAGATTTTTAACCCAATTAATTTCCTTTAAAATGAGCTATTGAACAACCCTCTACGATGTTCCAGTGCCAAGCTATCTCTGGATACAAAAAAAAAGAAAAAAATATCCCTTTTGGGGAGACTAACGTGGTTAAAGTCAATTTTCTTGATTTTCAAGCCAATATATTTCCCTTGCTGTTCAAGCCAAGGGACAGAAAGTTTCCTATACAGGGGTTTCGAACAAGGCGGTTCTAATGGTGTACTTTTTGTTTTGATCTGACTCCTTTTTTAGGAGCTATGGGTTTTTATATTTCTTAACATTGGACGTGATCATCTCTTACTAGGTTGCTAGCTACCGCTGCAACCCGGACTAGGTTGCTAGCTACCGCTGCAACCCGGATTTATGAATCCATCCCATGACTCCAGACAGAGCTAATTCTCTTACAACGCCATACCTAATTTAGTATAGCCAAGACGTCGTTCTTTATTGTAAACTTAACATTGGACGTGATCGTCTCTTACTAGGTTGCTAGCTACCGCTGCAACCCGGATGAGAGATCGTTCTTTACTGTAAACCTTTTATAATTTATAATGATGCACAATATAAATACTGTAATCTTAACTATAGTGAAGTTGCGTATGCAAGTTAGTATAGGGAAGAGTTCGATCTTTATTATAATTTTTGGTGGAAAAATTTATTCTCTTTTAGACATAATTTATTTTAGTTACTATAGATTTTTAACCCAATTAATTTCCTTTAAAATGAGCTATTGAACAACCCTCTACGATGTTCCAGTGCCAAGCTATCTGTGGAAAAGAAAAAAAAAGAAAAGAGAAAAAAATATCCCGTTTGGGGAGAATAACGTGGTTAAAGTCAATTTTCTGGATTTTCAAGCCAATATATTTCCGTTGCTGTTCAAGCCAGGGGACAGAAAGTTTCCTATACAGGGGTTTCGGACAAGGCGGTTCTAATGGTGTACTTTTTGTTTTGATCTGACTCCTTTGTTAGGAACTATGGGTTTTTATATTTCTTAACATTGGACGTGATCGTCTCTTACTAGGTTGCTAGCTATCGCTGCAACCCGGAAAAAAACACATTGTGCCCACATCGTTCTTTACTCAGGCAGTGCTAGCGCGCTGCCTATGATAATAAACTGATTACACACAGGAAAAAGCCTACGGCTTTTTCTTCTTTTAAATAGTAAGAGACGAGTCTCAAATAATCAAGTAGGTAGCTAATTCCAAAGGTATGCAATTTTTGTTATTCCAATGATCGTTTTTTAT
Organism: Artemia sp. Qi Xiang Cuo; assembly: GCF_049724085.1. Lineage (NCBI taxonomy): Eukaryota > Metazoa > Arthropoda > Branchiopoda > Anostraca > Artemiidae > Artemia > Artemia sp. Qi Xiang Cuo. Next base: position 33,937,919 of record NC_142810.1, on the reverse strand, counting down.
TGTAATGTCTATAATCTTCATTATTGTGATAACACATCTTGCTGTTTTGTTTGATTACTTCTCGATACGCCTGGTCGGTTGAATACCTTTGTTTTACTCTCTCAATTATTACTTCTCGATACACCTGGTCGGTTGAATACCTTTGCTTTTTTCTTTTCAAGTTACTATCTCTGTTGTTTGTGTAGTACTCTTTCTTCAACTTGCGTATAGCCTGCTTTGATCTAACCATTATTCTAATCAAGAATGAGAGAATTTTCAGTTTTTTCTTTCCTTATATACTAATTATGACGTCACTCTATTCACGTCATAGCTCTAATATAAAACTATGATGACGTTCATTATTTATCTAGTAGGGTTTCAGACAAGGTATTTCTAATGATGTACTTTTGTTTTGATCTGACTCTATTTTTAGGAGTTTTGGGTTTTTATATTTCTTAGCATTGGACTGATCGTCTATTACTAGGTTGCTAGCTACTGCTGCAACCCAAATTCACATATATATTTATTTATGAGAGGCAGCCTGGCTGAGTGGTCCAAGGCACTGGTGTTAGCCACCAGTCTCTTCAGAGGCGTGGGTTCAATTCTTACCGCTGGTATACGATTATGTTTGAAAGACTGCAGTGTGAAAAGACATCAAAATGCAGTTTTTGGTGGAAAAATCCCGTTTAGTATACTGGAAACAAAGAAAAGAGAAAAAAATACCCCGTTTAGGCAGAATGTTGTAGTAGCTGCCACTTTTCTTGATTTTTTAGTACTGATTTTTTAACTTGTGTGTAGCTTGCTTTGATCTAACCATTATGTATTCATGAATGAGACCATTTACAGTTTTGACGTTTCTTATATAGTAATTATGACGTCACTGCATTAAAAATACAGTTTTTATTGGAAAAATTTATTCTCTTTTAGAAATAATTTATTTTAGTTACTATAGATTTTTAACCCAATTAATTTCCTTTAAAATGAGCTATTGAACAACCCTCTACGATGTTCCAGTGCCAAGCTATCTCTGAATACAAAAAAGAAAAAAAAAAGAAAAAAATATCTCGTTTGGGGAGAATAACGTGGTTAAAGTCAATTTTCTCGATTTTCAAGCCAATATATTTCCCTTGCTGTTCAAGCCAAGGGACAGAAAGTTTCCTATACAGGGGTTTCGGACAAGGCGGTTCTAATGGTGTACTTTTTGTTTTGATCTGACTCCTGCTTTAGGAACTATGGGTTTTTATATTTCTTAACATTGGACGTGATCGTCTCTTACTAGGTTGCTAGCTACCGCTGCAACCCGGATCTAGTAGGGTTTCAGACAAGGTGGTTCTAATGATGTACTTTTGTTTTGATCTGACTCTATTTTTAGGTGTTTTGGGTTTTTATATTTCTTAAAATTGGACTGATCGTCTCTTGCTAGGTTGCTAGCTACTGCTGCAACCCAAATTATGAGAAGCAGCCTGGCTGAGTGGTCTAAGGCACTAGTGTTAGCCACCAGTCTCTTCGGAGGCGTGGGTTCAAATCTTACCGCTGGTATACGATTATGTTTGAAAGACTGCAGTGTGAAAAGACAACAAAATGCAGTTTTTGGTGGAAAAATTTATTCTCTTTTAGAAATAATTTATTTTAGTTACTATAGATTTTTAACCCAATTAATTTCCTTTAAAATGAGCTATTGAACAACCCTCTACGATGTTCCAGTGCCAAGCTATCTCTGGAAAAGAAGAAAAAAAGAAAAAAATATCCCGTTTAGGAAGAATGTTGTAGTAGCTGCCACTTTTCTTGATTTTCAAGCCAATATATTTCCCTTGCTGTTAAAGCCAAGGGACAGAAAGTTTACTATACAGGCGTTTCGGACAAGGCGGTTCTAATGGTGTACTTTTGAATTTCATCTGACTCCTTTTTTAGGAACAATGGGTTTTTATATTTCTTAACATTGGACGTGACCGTCTCTCACTAGGTTGCTAGCTAACGCTGCAACCCAATTTACTAACCTATACTATAATTAAGTGCCTTATAAAATTTAGTATAGGAAAGAGGTTGTTTTTATTATAAAAATTTTTTTAGCCCCATTAATTTCCTTTAAAATGAGCCATTGAACAACTCTCTACGATGTTCCAGTGCCATGCTATCAGTTGAATTACTAACCTATACTATAATTAAATGGCGTATAAAATTTAGTATAGGCAAGAGGTCGTTCTTTATTATAACTTTTAATATAACTTCAGTTACTATGGACTAAAGTTCGTTCTTTAATGTAAAACTTTAATGTAACAGCAACCCGAATCAATTAACATGGGTTAAGGGTCGTTCTTTACTATAATTTTAACCCCATTAATTTCCTTTAAAATGAGCCATTGAACAGCTCTCTACGATGTTCCAGTGCCAAGCTATCTGTGGAAAAGAAAAAAAGAAAAAAAATATGCCGAATGGCAGAATGTTGAAGTAGCTGCCACTTTTCTAAATTTTTCACCAGCACCTTGGACCACTCGGCCACGCTGCCTCTCATAGCTATATATGTGAATCCCGTTCCCATACTCCATGGTTGAAGCCAGGCAAGAAAAAAAGCCTCGGCGAAAAATAGTTGAAATACTAATTGGAGTTTTTTGTGGTCTTTGAAATTGTCTGTATTATTATGTTGTCTGTATTATTATGTTGCTAGCTACTGCTGCAAGCTGGATTCACATATATAGTTATAAAAAAAAGAAAAACAATATCCCGTTTAGGCAGAATGTTGTACTAGCTGCCACTTTTCTTGAATTTCAAGCCAATATATATCCCTTGCTGTTCAAGCCAAGGGAAATAAAGTACCGCTGCAACCTGGACTAGGTTTCAGCCATCTCTACAGCCATGATACTGATGGAAATTACATAATCCCTATTTATGTTTTAGTTAACATGGGCAAGGTGTCGTTCTTTATTGTAACAACCCGGAAAACCTTAACTATAATTAAGTGGCGTATAAAATTTAGTATAGGCAAGAGGTCGTTCTTTATTATACGGTGCACTTGATGGTCTTTGACCAGTTTGTGAAGAGTTGGACTAGTCAATCTATTTGGTATTTCACAAGTTAGAATACTATTGATATACTGAATCACTTCAGACGCTGTTGATTTCCCAATAATAGGAGCATCTTCAATCCACAACACACAGTGTACATGAGGCGCACCTCGTTTCTGATACTCGATACGCCAGAAATGATCCTTAATTTTACCAAACAAAGGATTTGTCTTTGAACAAATCAGCTCATTAAATATAGGTGTCCATTTTTTGTCAAAGTGCATGGAAACTGCAATTGGATCTAGACACGTCAACTCTGCTGGGGTCATTTTTGCCACACCAGGTAAGTTCTTATGGACAGTCCGTAAATAGTCAATAAATTCAGGAGCGTAACACTCAGCACATGAAACTGTCAGAAACAAAGTCGGTGGACCCAATTGCTCAAGCATTGACTTTACTTTATAGGAAAAAGATTGAAAATACTGCTGATATCCTCTTATTTTTGATTGAACAGAAAACAAAGTCGCTTCCATCCCTCCAACACGGCATTTAATCCTGTCTATAAATTTGCGAGCAGTTTTATTTGGTTTCCCAGTCCGAAACATATGACCGACGCTATTACACATTTAAGAGAATTCTTGCAATTGGAAGCTGTGAAAAAGAAACTGTTTGTCGAGACGAAACTTAGTATGTCTGCTAAGAAGCCTTGATTTAAAATTTTCTGCATTCCTAATCCGAAATCGTCTTGCCTTGTCACGCAAGCCATATTTGCCTTTCGGGAAAAGATTTGGAAACACTTTTAGATCAAGTTCTTCCTGAAATAAGTCTTCCCTCTCACCTTTTAGTTTCTTGATTTGAAATTGGTCAGTACCAAGATCTTTCATCTGCTTAAAATCTTCTATGAAGTCTTTTGGAACCGCTGAACTGAGAGGCTGGACAGAAAAATGTTCAACCAATGTAGATTTTGCACTTTCTGTCAGTTTCTGAAGGATTGCAGCTTCCGGTATTTCAGGTAAATTATCAACACCAACCGCTTTTTCAGCAAGACGTTCTTCAAGTATTTTATTTAAATCTTCTAGGGTGTATGCATGTATTGTTTTATAGAGACTGTTGTTCTCTCTTAACCACAACAGTGCTTCATGGAATTTTCTCAGATCTATTAGTGCAGTCCAAACATTCTTTTTGTAAGTAGGCTGACCATTGACAATGACTACAAAACTATCAATGTTAAGAAGTTTTTCAGGCTGAATATCTGCATTTGCATGCACATCAACAGGTAGATATACTATTCTCCCCTTAAGAGCGTCAACAAGTTCTGTTCTAGGTCTCTTCAATGCAGTTACTTGCCCTAATCTGACGATCGTAAGACAAGGCATTACAAATCGAATCATTGCCATTTCAAAATTATTTAAACACTTTATACATTCCGGTGTACAGTCTATATGAAGGTTATTTAATACTGATCGGACATTCTCCTGACTTTTCAACATTTTCCCAGCACAGTAATCACAGACAAAGAATGAATCTATGACATCCTCTTTCCAACCTGTACATTGAATTAGTTGTTCTCTGTCATCTTTGGGTATGTCCTGTTGTAGGTGTTCTAAAATCGTGGCCATCATTACATCAAAACCTTTCTTATTTGATAGGGATCTTAGACTCTTCAATTGGTATTTTGTCTTTATCTGCTCACAACTGTCACAATGCATTGTGGGGTATACATCTCTGATGTTAGCTACCTTATCAAGGCTCTCACCAAATAATTTTATTATTGTATTTTCATCCACAGAAACTCTAATATTGCTATCACCGTAAATGAAGTCTTGACTATTATTACGACAGAGTCTACTTGACACTTCTTCTATGTAATGACTTAGTTCCTTGTACGAGCCCTTGACTTTTAATACCTTTAAATACAGATGTAGAAAGATTTTAAACGTATCCCTGTTTTAAATGTAAACATAGAAGGATAAAGGAATAATAGAGGGTAACTAGGATGTCAAATAATTCAGGGAAGAAACGCCTCCGGAAAACAACCGGTCCCTGTTTTAAATGGCCAGATGTTACGTCAATATTAACATTGGGAGACACGCCCGTGGATTCCGACAAGGCCCTGTTTCCAAGCGGGCAGCAGTTGGAACGTCAATGTTTACATTATGGGAAGAAAAACCCCTGGATTCTGACAAGGCCCTGTTTTAAATAATCCATTTCATATCAAATTAGTTAATCAATTTCTTAAGATTAAGTTTTAAAAATAATTTCCAAGCCGAGATTCGAACATGAGCCGGTCAGTTGAAAGCTAATTATCCTAAACCGCTAGACTAAATGGTATCATAGGTAGCGCGCTAGCACTGCCTAAGTAAAGAACGATGTGGGCACAATGTGTGTTTTTTTTAATTTAATTTACAATCTTACCCTTAACTTTTTTAGCCCCTCTGCACGCATCAAAGATGAAAATTTTGGTTTCCCTAAAAATTGGTCGGCGGCATAAAAAGGCTCTATAACTGATTCGCTGTCATACATCATGTCGAAGGCTGCAAGTCTGTCGGGGTAGTTTCCGTGAGTGGTCACGTATACTAGTGAACAATCAAATTCAGTAAAGTCTTTGCTGACAAGGCATCTATTGTCTTTCTAATTTGTTCTAGGGTTAGATTTCTAAATAATTCACCATTCCGTTGACAAAAAATAGAAAAACCCAAACTTTTTAGGGTTTTTGCCATTTCTAATTAGATAGGTCAGAACTTTGAGAAAATTCGGCAAGAACCTTTTTTTCAGGATAAAAATATTCATGTGAGTGACGCCATTTTTATATAACTCAGCATTGTAATGACGTTGTCAAACTTGTCACACTTATGAGGAAAAATTGAAAATTTTCAAATATGGAGAAGTACATTAAATTGCTTAAAGAGCAAAAAGCTGGAAATTGCAAAAATATTCTTATATATTTTGACAAGAGATTACAACAATTTCAAAACCTTAAAATAGAAAACAAAAAGCATGAAGCTTAGTAGAAATCGTTGTTAGAAATCTTAGACACCATAAACTGAATGATGTATTTATATTATAAGTTATCACGGTCCTGTGGATATGAACTTGTCTTTCAGCTAAGGAGGATTTGAGTTCAAATCACGCTGTGGAAACGATTGATCTTAAATGATATCTAAGAAAATTCAGAAGAGAACTTTAAATTTCTTTGTGTCTGTGAAATTAAGAACTGAAATGGAAGATTTTTTTTCTCTGGAGAAATTAGAATTGAACTGTAAGTTCTTTAATAAAATTCAGACTTGAGTTAACTTTTCATGATCAACGTATAACTTTTTCTATCTTCTATGAAAAATTTAGAACAGTAATTTTAAATTTTTCCATCTCTTTGAGAAAAATCTGAACTGAAGTGGAAAATTTTATTTTTTCTTGAAAAATAGAATTGATCTGTAACTTATTTCTTTTCATATGGATAGTTAGGAAAAGAACTTGAACTTTTCTTCACATCAATGAGAAAATTAGCTCCTTATCTAATTTTTGCTCCTGGGTTATAGCTACCGCTGCAACCCAGACTAGTTTTCAGCCATCTCTACAGCCATGATACTGAGGGAAATTACATAATCCCTATTTATGTTTCAGTTAATATGGGATAGGTGTCGTTCTTTATTGTAATCTCGATACGCCTTGTCAGTTGAATACCTTTGCTTTTTTCTTTCCATGATGTTGTCTCTGTTTTTTGTATAGTACTGTTTTTTTAAATTACGTATAATAACTCGCTTACGAATGTTTTACCGGGATTACGAAAAATATTCAAAATTAAAGATTAAAATTATTTTTTTTTATTTTAGTTACTATAGATTTTTAACCCAATTAATTTCCTTTAAAATGAGCCATTGAACAACTCTCTACGATGTTCCAGTGCCAAGCTATCTCTGGATACAAAAGAAAAAAAAAGAAAAAAAATATCCCGTTTAGGCAGAATGTTGTAGTAGCTGCCACTTTTCTTGATTTTCAAGCCAATATATTTCCCTTGCTGTTCAAGCCAAGGGACAGAAAGTTTCCTATACAGGGGTTTCGGACAAGGCGGTTCTAATGGTGTACTTTTTATTTTGATCTGACTCCTTTGTTAGGAACTATGGGTTTTTATATTTCTTAACATTGGACGTGATCGTCTCTTACTAGGTTGCTAGCTACCGCTGCCACCCGGATTTTCCGGGTTGCAGCGGTAGCTAGCAACCTAGTAAGAGACGATCACGTCCAATGTTAAGAAATATAAAAACCCATAGTTCCTAAAAAAAAGAGTCAGATCAAAACAAAAAGTACACAATTAGAACCGCTTTGTCCAAAACCCCTGTGTAGGAAACTTTCTGTCCCTTGGCTTGAATAGCAAGGGAAATATATTGGCTTGAAAAGCAAGAATAGTGGCAGCTAATACAACATTCTGCCTAAACGGGATATTTTTTTCTTTCTTTCTTTTTTCTTTTTTTGTATCCAGAGACAGCTTGGCACTGGAACATCGTAGAGGGTTGTTCAATAGCTCATTTTAAAGGAAATTAATTGGGTTAAAAATCTATAGTAACTAAAATAAATTATTTCTAAAAGAGAATAAATTTTTCCACCAACAACTGTATTTTTAATGTCTTTTCACACTGCAGTCTTTCAAACATAATCGTATACCAGCGGTAAGATTTGAACCCACGCCTCCGAAGAGACTGGTGGCTAACACCAGTGCCTTGGACCACTCGGCCAGGCTGCCTCTTATAATTTGGGTTGCAGCAGTATCCGGGTTGCAGCGGTAGCTAGCAACCTAGTAAGAGACGATCACGTCCAATGTTAAGAAATATAAAAACCCATAGTTCCTAAAAAAGGAGTCAGATCAAAACAAAAAGTACACCATTAGAACCGCCTTGTCCGAAACCCAGGTATAGGAAATTATAATAAGGAACGACCTCTTGCCTATACTAAATTTTATATGTTATTACATAAAGGACCGATATAGCTCATCATAAATGGTGTTTGTCAATTTTTATTACAGTAAAGAACATTATTTATAATAAAGCTACTGTAAAGAACGAACTTCAGCCCACAGTAACTAAAACGAAATTATAATTTAAGACTCAAACAAGTAATTTGTTTGCTTTGGTATAAATTACTGTCAGCAGTGGTTTTATAATAAAGAACGACATCTAGCCCATGTCAACTGATTATAATAAAGAACGACCTCTTTCCTATACTAAATTTTATAGGCCACTTAACTATAGTATAGGCTAGTACAGTTATTATATAAGGTCAATACATTAAAATTTTCCACTAAATTTTTACATAAAGCCTCGATCATCAAATTTAAGCTGAAACTAAGTAAAGGACAATTATGCCTCCATATATTCACAGTGATGTATAAGATTTCCCATTACATCTGTAGACTGTTCCATAGTTGCCGGTCCATACCTTGGAAGCTTTTCACTAAACATGCAACATTACAATAAGGAACAAAATGAACCCATAGTAACTTAAGTATTAAATCAAACAGTTCGTGGTCATAATAAAGAGCTGTGTAATGGCTTATTTTAAAGAAAACTGCTGTATAAAGAAACCTTTTGTGATTAACAAACTTAATTATTATTATAAAACAAATTGTTACGACATGGTAAAGAACTAACTCATGGCGATAGTAACTAATTTAATTTTGTTATAATAAAGAACGACCTCTTGCCTATACTAAATTTTATACGCCACTTAATTATAGTATTGGTTAGTAATTCAACAGATAGCTTGGCACTGTAACATCGTAGAGAGTTGTTCAATGATTCATTTTAAAGGAAATTAATGGGGTTAAAAAGCTTTTGTAATCAAAATAAATTAAAAATGGCTCATTTTAAAGGAAATTATTTGGGTTAAAAATCTATAGTAACTAAAATAAATTATTTCTAAAAGAGAATAAATTTTTCCACCAAAAACTGCATTTTTGATGTCTTTTCACACTGCAGTCTTTCAAACATAATCGTATACCAGCGGTAAGATTTGAACCCACACCTCCGAAGAGACTGGTGGCTAACACCAGTGCCTTGGACCACTCGGCCAGGCTGCCTCTTTAAATAATATATATGTGAATCTGGGTTGCAGCAGTAGTTTACAGTAAAGATCGATCTCTCACCCATAGTAACTGATATATGTTGGTTCCAGGGGTAGCTGCAAGCTATCCAGATTGTAGTTACATTATCCGGGTTGCAGCGGTAGCTAGCAACCTAGTAAGAGACGATCACGTCTAATGTTAAGAAATATAAAAACCCATAACTCCTAAAAAGAAAAGTCGGATCAAAACAAAAAGTATACCATTAGAATCCGGGTTGCAGCGGTAGATAGCAGCCTAGTAAGAGACGATCACCTCCAATGTTAAGAAATATAAAACCCCCCAACTCCTAAGAAAAAGAGTCAGATCACAACAAAATGTACACCATTAGAACCGCCTTGTCCGAAAACCCTATAGAGGAAACTTACCGCCCTTTGGCTTGAATAACAAAGAAATTACAATAAAGAACGACACCTATCCCATGTTAACTGAAACATAAATAGGGATTATAGAATTTCCATCAGTATCATGGCCGTAGAGATGGCTGAAACCTAGTAAAGAACAAACCATTACAGTAAAGAACATTTCATGTTAAAGATTGATCAATGATGCCATAATTATAGTTTGTAGCCAGGTTGTCTCTTACTATTCCAATTAAGAAAAATTCAATCAAGCAAGCTACATGCAAGTTAAAAAAAACAGTACTCTACAAAAAACATAGACAACCTCTTGAAAAGAAAAAACAAAGGTATTCAACTGACAAGGTGTATCGAGAAGTAATAATTGAGAGAGCAAAACAAAACAGCAAGATGTGTTATCACAATGATAAAGATTATAGACATGCGAAAATTGAGACAGCCAAACAAAAGAGTAAGGAACGGTATGATAATAATGAAGATTACAGAGAAGCAACAATTGAGACAGCCAAATCCAGGTTGCAGCGGTAGCTAGAAACCTAGCAAGAGACGATCACGTCCAATGTTAAGAAATAAAAAAACCCATAGCTCCTAAAAATTACATAAAGGCTCGATCATCGAGTTTAAGCTGGAAATAAGTAAAGGACAATTATTCCTCCATACATTCACAGTGATGTATAAAATTTTTATCTGGGTTGCAGCGGTAGCTAGCAACCTAGTAAGAGACGATCACGTCCAATGTTAAGAAATAAAAAAACAGAGATAGTAATCCGGGTTGCAGCGGTAGCTAGCAACCTAGTAAGAGACGATCACGTCCAATGTTAAGAAATATAAAAACCCATAGTTCCTAACAGAGGAGTCAGATCAAAAAAAAAGGTACACCATTAGATCCGCATTGTCCGAAACCCCTGTATAGGAAACTTTCTGTCCCTTGGCTTGAACAGCAAGGGAAATTACAATAAATTACAATAAAGAACGACACCTAGCCCATGTTAACTGAAACATAAATAGGGATTATTTTATTTCCATCAGTGTCATGGCTGTAGAGATGGCTGAAACCTAGTAAAGAACAAACCATTAAAGTAAAGAACAAACTTACAACCCATAGAAACTAAAATAAGATTATAATTTCATTTTAAAGATTGATCAATGATGTCATAATCGTAGGTTTTAGCCAGGTCGTCTCTTACTATTCCAATTAAGAAAAAGCAATAGGCTTTTTCCTGTTTGTAATACAGTAAGGATTTCAGTAAAGGGCCGACAATATTCCAGTAAAAGATGCTTCAAATGAGAGGAAAGAAGACACCATTTCTCATTCTGGCAGTAAGATCCGGGTTGCAGCGGTAGCTAGCAACCTAGTAAGAGACGATCACGTCCAATGTTAAGAAATATAAAAACCCATATGGTGCTAAAAAAGGAGTCAGATCAAAACAAAAAGTACACCATTAGAACCGCCTTGTCTGAAACCCCTTGAAAGGAAACTTACCACCCTTTGGCTTGAACAGCAAGGGAAATATATTGGCTTGAAAATCAAGAAAAGCGGCAGCTACTACAACATTCTGCCTAAACGGGATATTTTTTTCTTTTTCTCTTTCTTTTCCAGAGATAGCTTTGCACTGGAGCATCGTAGATAGTTGTTCAATGGCTCATTTTAAAGGCAATTAATTGGGTTAAAATCTATAGTAACTAAAATAAATTATTTCTAAAAGAGAATAAATTTTTCCACCAAAAACTGCATTTTTGATGTCTTTCCATACTGCAGTCTTTTCAAAGATAATTGAATTTTGAAGCAATCAAACAGTTCATGTTAATGAACTTTATAGTAATTTACATTAAAACACGATCACTGAAATAACAAACCATTCCATACATTGGACTTAGTTAGCTACTTGATTGTTTGAGTTTCGTCTCTTACTATTTAAAAGAAGAAAAAGCCGTAGGCTTTTTCCTGTTTTTATAATAAAGAACGACCTCTTGCCTATACTAAATTTAAACGCGACTTAACAATAGTATAGGCTAGTACAGTTATATTTATGGACAATATATTAAAATTTTCATTGAAATACGATCATTGGAATAAATACCCATTACATACATTTGATTTTGTTAGCTGCTTGATTGTTTGAGGCTAGTCTCTTACTATTTCAAAGAAGAAAAAGCCTACGGCTTTTTCATGTTTGTAATCAATTACAGAGCGTTCTACCTTTCTACATTCTACAGGAAATCCCTGTTGTTAAATAGATTTACCTAAAGGATCGACATAGTTCATCATAAACTCCGGGTTGCAGAAGTAGCTAGAAATCCGGGTTGCAGCGGTAGCTAGCAACCTAGTAAGAGACGATCACGTCCAATGTTAAGAAATGTAAAAACCCATAGTTTCCTAAAAAAGGAGTCAGATCAAATTCAAAAGTGCACCATTAGAACCGCCTTGTACAAAACCCCTTGAAAGGAAACTTACCGCCCTTTGGCTTGAACAGCGAGGGAAATATATTGGCTTGAAAATAAAGAAAAGTGGCAGCTACTACAACATTCTGCCTAAAAGGGATATTTTTTTTTCTTTTTTTTTTTTTTTCTTCTTTTCCAGAGATAGCTTGGCACTGGAACTTCGTAGAGAGTTGTTCAATGACTCATTTTAAAGGAAATTAATTGGGTTAAAAACCTATCCGGGTTGCAGCGGTAGCTAGCAACCTAGTAAGAGACGATCACGTCCACTGTTAAGAAATATAAAAACCCATAGTTCCTAACAGAGGAGTCAGATCAAAACAAAAAGTACACAATTAGAACCGCCTTGTCCGAAACCCCTGTCTAGGAAACTTTCTGTCCCTTGGCTTGAACAGCAAGGGAAATATAATGGCTTGAAAATAAAGAAAAGTGGCAGCTACTACAACATTCTGCCTAAACGAGATATTTTTTTCTTTTTTTCTTTTTTTCTTTTCCACAGATAGCTTGGCACTGGAACATCGTAGAGGGTGTTCAATAGCTCATTTTAAAGTAAACTAATTGGGTTAAAAACTTTTTGTAACTAAAATAAATTATTTCTAAAAGAGACTAAATTTTTCCACCAAAAACTGCATTTTCGATGTCTTTTCACACTCCAGTCTTTCAAACATAATCGTATACCAGCGGTAAGATTTGAACCCACGCCTCCGAAGAGACTGGTGGCTAACACCAGTGCCTTGGACCACTCGGCCAGGCTGCCTCTCATAAATAAATATATATGTGAATTTGGGTTGCAGCAGTAGCTAGCAACCTAGTAAGAGACGATCAGTCCAATGCTAAGAAATATAACAAAACTCCTAAAAATAGAGTCAGATCAAAACAAAAGTACATCATTAGATATAATAAAGAACAACATCTAGCCCATGTTAACTGAAATATAAATAGGAATTGTGTAATTTTCATCGGTATCATGGCTGTACAGATAGCTGAAACCTAGTAAAGAACGAACCATACCACATATTAGACCAAGTTAGCTGCCTGACTCTCTAGAGTTCGTCTCTTATCCGGGTTGCAGCGGTAGCTAGCAACCTAGTAAGAGACAATCACGTCCAATGTTAAGAAATATAAAAACCCATAGTTCCTAACAGAGGAGTCAGATCAAAATAAAAGTACACCATTAGAACCGCCTTGTCCGAAACCCCTGTATAGGAAACTTTCTGTCCCTTGGCTTAAACAGCAAGGGAAATATATTGGCTTGAAAATCAAGAAAAGTGGCAGCTACTACAACATTCTGCCTAAACGGGATATTTTTTTCTTTTTTTTTCTTTTGTATCCAGAGATAGCTTGGCACTGGAACATCGTAGAGAGTTGTTCAATGGTACATAAAGGATCGATCTGAAAATTAGTAAATAACAAACAACAGCATGTAATTGAATAGCTTAGCTGCCTGATTTTCTGTGGTTTTTCAATTTAAAACACGAGACAGAGTATAGTTGAAAACAAAGGTGGTAAAAAATTCCTTTGACCTTGATTTGAACCAGCGACATACGTTCGTTTACCGTCCGACGACTCTACCAACTGGGCTACCTACTGTTAAGATCCATCTCACTCTCTCTCTCTCTTTCTTTCTTTATCTCTTTCTTTCTCTCTCTCTCTTTCTCTCTCTCTCTCTAAATTGTACGAGTCAGATTTATAACAGAGAATCGTTTTCATCTTATGATTCGTTTCATGTTTTAGAACCTTCTTTTTCTATCAAGTCACTTTTAACAAACCAGAAATAAAACTAATTTAAAATTTCTTAGGTGATTTTCTAGTTTGCAATAAAACACTAAAGCTATTGCTCCGACACCGTAAATGTTTTCGCAGTTTATATAATTACGTAAAGGCCCAATATAGTTAATCATAAATGGTGTTTTTCAATACGTTTTTTTATATAATTGTCTATTATTATGTAAAGTGCAGTAATTTTTTTTTAAGGGGGGGGGGGTTCACAAAAATTTATTTGTTAATTGAAACTATATTAATTCCTGGAAATTTTAAATAAAATAACCTTATTAAACTGCAAACTGCAAAAATATTTATGATGTCTGAGCAATAATTTTAATTTTTGAGCTCAAAACAGAATAATACCTGAAATTTTTAAATTAAGTTTGGTTTTTCTTGCGCTTAAAGTGCTAGCTACGCCATTTTATCGGGTGTAATTACATTAATACATTAAAGGACAAACTATAGTTAAAAAGGTAGAGAGAGTTTCCTATAAAAGGGTTTCAGACATGGCGGTTCTAATGGTGTACTTTTTGTTTTGATTTGACCTTTTTTAGAAGTAAAGGATTATTATATTTCTTAGGATTGGACGTGATCGTCTTTTACTATGTTGTTAGCCGCCGCTGCAACCCGGATTTGTTAAAACACCCCAAAAATTACCAAGTTTTACATAATAACGGATAATCATATAAAAAAACGTAATTGACAAATACCATTTATGATGAACTATATCGGTCCTTTATGTAAATACACCTGGAAGGTTGAATACCTTTGCTTTTCTTTTTTCTTATATTCGATTCGGTAATCTTCATCATTGTGATAACGCTCCTTGATCTTTTGTTTGGCTGTCTCAATTTTTACTTCTCGATACACCTGGACGGTTGAATACCTTTGCTTTTCTTTTTTCTTATATTCGATTCGGTAATCTTCATCATTGTGATAACGCTCCTTGATCTTTTGTTTGGCCCTCTCAATTTTTACTTCTCGATACGCCTGGTTGGTTGAATACCTTTGCTTTTCTCTGTTCAAGATACTATCTCTGTTGTCTGTGTAGTACTGTTTTTTTAACTTGCGTGCAGCTTGCTTTGATCTAACCATTATGTAATTCACGAATGAGACCATTTTCATCTTTGTAGTTCTTAGGTAGTAATTATGACGTCACAGCGTAATGATTTTATTTCATGATGACGTCATGGCGCAATGATATTATTTCATGACGTCTTCAGAAACCACAACATAATTTTGTGTATTTCTATTCACGTCATAGCTCTAATATAAAGCTATGACGACATTCATTATTTATCTAGTAGGGTTTCAGACAAGGTAGTTCTAATGATGTACTTTTGTTTAGATCTTACTCTATTTTTAGGAGTTTTGGGTTTTTATATTTCTTAGCATGGGACTCATCGTCTCTTACTAGGTTGCTAGCTACTGCTGCAACCCAAATTATAAGAGGCTGCCTGGCCGAGTGGTCCAAGACACTGGTGTTAGCCACCAGTCTCTTCGGAGGCGTGGGTTCAAATCTTACCGCTGGTATACGATTATGTTTGAAAGACTGCAGTGTGAAATGACATCAAAAATGCAGTTTTTGGTGGAAAAATTTATTCTCTTTTAGAAATAATTTATTTTAGTTACTATAGATTTTTAACCCAATTAATTTCGTTTAAAATGAGCTATTGAACAACCCTCTACGATGTTCCAGTGCCAAGCTATCTGTGGAAAAGAAAAAAGAAAAAAGAAAAAAAGAAAAAAAAAATATCCCGTTTAGGCAGAATGTTGTAGTAGCTGCCACTTCTCTTGATTTTCAAGCAAATATATTTCCCTTGCTGTTCAAGCCAAGGGACAGAAAGTTTCCTATACAGGGGTTTCGGACAAGGCGGTTCTAAAGGTGTACTTTTGAATTTGATCTGACTCCTTTGTTAGGAACTCTGGGTTTTTATATTTCTTAACATTGGACGTGATCGTCTCTTACTAGGTTGCTAGCTACCGCTGCAACCCGGATGAAAAGACTGCAGGATGAAAATACATCAAAAATACAATTTTTTTGACAAAATTGATTCTACTTTAAAAAGTATTTTATTTTTAGTTACAAAAGTGACTAGATGTTGCAGTTTCCTTTAAAATGAGCTATTATACAGCTCTCTATGATTTTCCAGTGCCCAGCTTGTTGAGGAGGAAAATCAAGCGGAAAGAAAAAAAATATCCCGTTTGTGGAGAATAACTTGGTTAAAGTCAATTTTCTTGATTTTCAAGCCAATATATTTTCTTTGTTATTCAAGCCAAAGAGTGATAAGTTTTCTTAATAGGGGTTTTGGACAAGGTGGTTCTAATGGTGTAAATTTTTTTTGATCTGACTCTTTTCTCAGGAGTTAGGGGTTTTTATATTTCTTAACATTGGACGTGATCGTCTCTTACTAGGTTGCTTGCTACCGCTGCAACCCGGATAATGATCGTCTTTTAATATAAATAACTTCAGTTACTATGGACTAAAGTTCGTTCTTTAATGTAACCAAAAAGAAAGTATTATAGAATGTAATAACATAGCAATGTAGTTTGGACTAAGTATCGTGGTTAAGGGGATTCCTGTTCGTTTTGAGTTTGAACATAGCTCTTTGTGAACTATTATTTTTTAGTTAAAAAAACCTCTCAAAGAATTTTCTTTCAAAACCATCATAGTTTTCTTTTCTTTATAAACTTTTATTTTTCAGAATAGACGAAATAATAATTACCATTCCTGAATCAGATTTAGATGGCATTTTTATTCATTATGCAGCTTTTTTTCAAAGCGTGTTTATCAAATTTTGGTTACTATGGGATATAGTTCGTATTTTAACAGATTGCAGCTACAGCTGCACTAATGATGCAGATACCGGTGAATCACGAAAACTGAAAGTTAAGCTCATCCAACACTACTACTGTCAAAAAGAACAAGAAGCCCCTCATCTAGAACTTTACCACCAGGCTACTGTGGATTTAGCAAAACTTTCCCGTATAACACATCATAAACCATTTTGATCATAACCACTGACGAGAGCAGCTTAGCGCAGCGGAAGATATGTTGGGAAAATACCCCGGAGATGGATGGATCGAAACCTCATCGAACCTCGCTGGGCCTTAGGCCTAGTGCTGTTTGGTCAGGTTTCGATCCACCGACTTCCGAAGCTGCTCCAGATAACAATTATATATACCAAATAAAGTCGTTTTTTCTTCCGTAGTGCTTTAGTTTATATGGAGCTTCGGATGCAACCTGGATACTGCTGCAATCGGGATGGCTTGCAGCTACCCCTGGAACCACCATATATAAGTTACTATGGGCGAGAGATCGTTCTTTACTGTATACTGTAACATCAAAAATGCAGTTTTTGGTGGAAAAATTTATTCTCTTTTAGAAATAATTTATTTTAGTTACTATAGATTTTTAACCCAATTAATTTCCTTTAAAATGAGCTATTGAACAACTCTCTACGATGTTCCAGTGCCAAGCTATCTGTGGAAAAGAAAAAAAGAAAAAAAGAAAAAAATATCTCGTTTAGGCAGAATGTTGTAGTAGCTGCCACTTTTCTTGATTTTCAAGCCAATATATTTTCCTTGCTGTTCAAGCCAAGGGACAGAAAGTTTCCTATACAGGGATTTTGGACAAGGCGGTTCTCATGGTGTACTTTTTGTTTTGATCTGACTCCTCTGTTAGGAACTATGGGTTTTTATATTTATTAACATTGGACGTGATCGTCTCTTACTAGGTTGCTAGCTACCGCTGCAACCCGGATAACTTCTCTGTAATCTTCATCATTTGATAACGCTCCTTGATCTTTTGTTTGGCTGTCTCAATTTTTACTTGTCGATACACCTGGACGGTTGAATACCTTTGCTTTTCTTTTTTCTTATATTTGATTCGGTAATCTTCATCATTCTGATAAAGCTCCTTGATCTTTTGTTTGGCTGTCTCAATTTTCGTATGTCTATAATCTTCATCAATGTGATAACACATCTTGCTCTTTTGTTTGATTACTTCTCGATACGCCTGGTCGGTTGAATACCTTTGCTTTTTCTTTTCAAGTTACTATCTCTGTTTTTTATGCAGTACTGTTTTTTTAACTTGCGTATTGCTTGCTTTGATCTAACCATTATCTAATTATGAATGAGAACATTTACAGTTCTGACGCTTCTTGTATAGTAATGATGTACTTTTGTTTTGATCTGACTCTATTTTTAGGAGTTTTGTTATATTTCTTAGCATTGGACTGATCGTCTCTTACTACATTGCTAGCTACTGCTGCAACCCGGATTCACATATATATTATTTATGAGAGGCAACCTGGCCGAGTGGTCCAAGGCACTGGTGTTAGCCACCAGTCTCTTCGGAGGCGTGGGTTCAAATCTTACCGCAGGTATACGATTATGTTTGAAAGACTGCAGTGTGAAAAGACATCGAAAATGCAGTTTTTGGTGGAAAAATTTATTCCCTTTTAGAAATAATTTATTTTAGTTACAAAAGGTTATTAACCTTATTAATTTCCTTTAAAATGAGCTATTGAACAACCCTCTACGATGTTCCAGTGCCAAGCTATCTCTGGAAACAAAGAAAAAAAAAGAAAAAAATATCCCGTTTAGGAAGAATGTTGTAGTAGCTGCCACTTTTCTTGAATTTCAAGCCAATATATTTCCCTTTCTGTTCAAGCCAAGGGACAGAAAGTTTCCTATACAGGGGTTTCGGACAAGGTGGTTCTAATGGTGTACTTTTTGTGTTGATCTGACTCCTTTTTTAGGAACTATGGGTTTTGATATTTCTTAACATTGGACGTGATCGTCTCTTACTAGGTTGCTAGCTACCGCTACAACCCGGATTACTATGCGGCGTGATCGTCTCTTACTAGGTTGCTAGCTACCGCAGCAAACCCGATCAAACAATCAAGTAGATAACAATGATTTCTTATTAAAATGATCGTCTTTATAATATAACTTTGATCTAAATATTATGTATTCATGAATGAGACCATTTACAGTTTTGACGTTTCTTATATAGTAATTATGACGTCACTGCATCAAAAATACAGTTTTTGGTGGAAAAATTTATTCTCTTTTAGAAATAATTTATTTTAGTTACTATAGATTTTTAACCCAATCAATTTCCTTTATGATGAGCTATTGAACAACCCTCTACGATGTTCCAGTGCCAAGCTATCTATGTAAACAAAGGAAAGAGAGAAAAAAAAAAATATCCCGTTTGGGGAGAATAACGTGGTTAAAGTCAATTTTCTTGATTTTCAAGCCAATATATTTCCCTTGCTGTTCAAGCCAAGGGACAGAAAGTTTTCTATAAAGGGGTTTCGGACAAGGCGGTTCTAATGGTGTACTTTTTGTTTTGATCTGACTCCTTTTTTAGGAGCTATGGGTTTTTATATTTCTTAAGATTGGATGTGATCGTCTCTTACTAGGTTGCTAGCTACCGCTGCAACCCGGATATTGACGTCATGGCGCAATGATATTATTTCATGACGTCATCAGAAACAACAATATAATTTCGTGTTTTTCTATTCACGTCATAGCTCTAATATAAAATCTCTACAGCCATGATACAGATGAAAATTACGTAATCCCTATTTATATTTAAGTTAACATGGGCTAGATGTCGTTCTTTATTATAAAAAGCTATGACGACATTCATTATTTATCTAGTAGGGTTTCAGACAAGGTAGTTCTAATGATGTACTTTTGTTTTGATCTTACTCTATTTTTAGGAGTTTTGGGTTTTTATATTTCTTAGCATGGGACTGATCGTCTCTTACTAGGTTGCTAGCTACTGCTGCAACCTAAATTATAAGAGGCAGCCTGGCCGAGTGGTCCAAGACACTGGTGTTAGCCACCAGTCTCTTCGGAGGCTTGGGTTTAAATCTTACTGCTGGTATACGATTATGTTTGAAAGACTGCAGTGTGAAAAGACATCAAAAATGCAGTTTTTGGTGGAAAAATTTATTCTCTTTTAGAAATAATTTATTTTAGTTACTATACATTTTTAACCCAATTAATTTCCTTTAAAACGAGCTATTGAACAACCCTCTACGATGTTCCAGTGCCAAGCTATCTGTGGAAAAGAAAAAAGAAACAATATCCCGTTTGGGGAGAATAACGTGGTTAAAGTCAATTTTCTTGATTTTCAAGCCAATATATTTCCCTTGCTGTTCAAGCCAAGGGACAGAAAGTTTCCTATACAAGGGTTTCGGACAAGGCGGTTCTAATCGTGTACTTTTTGTTTTGATCTGACTCCTTTGTTAGGAACTATGGGTCTTTATATTCCTTAACATTGGACGTGATCGTCTCTTACTAGGTTGCTAGCTACCGCTGAAACCCGGATAATCTTCGAACATTCGAACCTTTTATAATTTATAATGACGTATAATATAAATACTGTAATCTTCACTATAGTGAAGTTGCCTATGCAAGTTAGTATAGGGAAGAGTTCGATCTTTATTACATATAATATATCAGTCCTTTATGTAAACTTTACTAACCTATACTATAGCTAAGTGGCCTATTAAATTTAGTATAGACAAGAGGTCGTTCTTTATTATAAACCTCAAACGATCAAGTAGCTAACTAAGTCCAATGCAGGCAATAACTTTTTATTCCAATGATCATCTTTTAATGTAATAATTTTCTTTAAAATGAACCATTGAACAACTCTCTACGATGTTCCAGTCCCAAGCTATCTGTTAAATTACTAACCTATATTATAATTAAGTGGTGTATAAAATTTAGCATAGGCAAAAGGTCGTTCTTTATTATATCCTTTATGTAATACCGCTGTAACCCTGATAACAAACAGTAAAATATTACAAACAGGAAAAAGCCTACGGCTTTTTCTTTTTTGAAATAGTAAGAGACGGACCTCAAACGATCAAGTAGCTAACTAAGTCCAATGCATGCAATAACTTTTTATTCCAATGATCGTCTTTTAATGTAACATGTCAGTTACTATGGGAGAGAGATCGTTCTTTACTGTAAAATATTTTTGCAATTTACATAAAAGCTTTAGAGATTCTAAACTAAAAACTAAATGATCTTAGAGTTTTTGATTTTTCTATAGCATCATATCCAGTGACAGCTTCATACAAAGGTGGCTTGATAGCAAAACACATCGAAGAGTTTAAGTTTTAGTTTAGAGTTTTAATTTAGAGTATTATGGCGTTTATAATGGCATTATAACGTCATAGTTATGTGAGGCAGCGTGGTCGAGCGGTTTAAGGGGCTGGTGTTAGCCACTCTTCAA
Organism: Artemia sp. Qi Xiang Cuo; assembly: GCF_049724085.1. Lineage (NCBI taxonomy): Eukaryota > Metazoa > Arthropoda > Branchiopoda > Anostraca > Artemiidae > Artemia > Artemia sp. Qi Xiang Cuo. The sequence goes on along the minus strand of NC_142810.1, from coordinate 33,917,000 downwards.
TTCGGAGGCATGGGTTCGAATCCTACCGCTGACAGTATTTTATACCAAAGCTAATTATAATCTTGTTTTAGTTACTATGAACTGAAGTTCGTTCTTTACTATAATTAACTATAGTGAAGTTGCGTATGCAAGTTAGTATAGGGAAGAGTTTGATCTTTATTATATATTTATATTTCTTAGCATTGGACTGATCGTCTCTTACTAGGTTGCTAGCTACTGCTGCAACCCAAATTCACATATATATTTATTTATGAGATGCAGCCTGGCCGAGTAGTCCAAGACACTGGTGTTAGCCACCAGTCTCTTCAGAGGCGTGGGTTCAATTCTTACCGCTGGTATACGATTATGTTTGAAAGACTGCAGTGTGAAAAGACATCAAAATGCAGTTTTTGGTGGAAAAATTTATTCTCTTTTATAAATAATTTATTTTAGTTAATATATATTTTTAACGAAATTAATTTCCTTTAAAATGAGCTATTGAACAGCCCTCTACTATGTTCCAGTGCCAAGATAGCTCTGTATAAGAAAAAAGAAAAAAAAAAGAAAAAAAAAAGAAAAAAATATCCCGTTTAGGCAGAATGTTGTAGTAGCTGCCACTTTTCTTGATTTTAAAGCCAATATATTTCCCTTGCTGTTCAAGCCAAGGGACAGAAATTTTACTATGAAGGGGTTTCGGACAAGGCGGTTCTAATGGTGTACTTTTTCTTTTGATCTGACTCTTTTTTTAAGAGTTATGGGTTTTTATATTTCTTAACATTGGACGTGATCGTCTCTTACTAGGTTGCTAGCTACCGCTGCAACCCGGATTGCTCCTTAGACACCATAAATATTTTTGCAATTTACATAAAAGCTTTAGAGATTCTAAACTAAAAACTAAATGATCTTAGAGTTTTTGATTTTTCTATAGCATCATATCCAGTGACAGCTTCATACAAAGGTGGCTTGATAGCAAAACACATCGAAGAGTTTAAGTTTTAGTTTAGAGTTTTAATTTAGAGTATTATGGCGTTTATAATGGCATTATAACGTCATAGTTATGTGAGGCAGCGTGGTCGAGCGGTTTAAGGGGCTGGTGTTAGCCACTCTTCAATTCGGAGGCATGGGTTCGAATCCTACCGCTGACAGTATTTTATACCAAAGCTAATTATAATCTTGTTTTAGTTACTATGAACTGAAGTTCGTTCTTTACTATAACTACCGCTGCAACCCTGATTTTATGAATCCATCCCATGACTCCAGACAGAGCTAATTCTCTTACAACGCCATACCTAATTTAGTATAGCCAAGACGTCGTTCTTTATTGTAAATAGGATAGTTAACTTTCACTTAACAGGCCAGGGTTCGATTCCCGGTGTGGGAAAATTTTTAACTCTATAATCTTCGAACATTTGAACCTTTTATAATTTATAATGATGTATAATATAAATACTGTAATCTTAACTATAGTGAAGTTGCCTATGCAAGTTAGTATAGGGAAGAGTTCGATCTTTATTATGATACCGCTGGTATATGATTATGTTTGAAAGACTGCAGTGTGAAAAGACATCAAAATGCAGTTTTTGGTGGAAAAATTTATTCTCTTTTAGAAATAATTTATTTTAGTTACTATAGATTTTTAACCCAATTAATTTCCTTTAAAATGAGCTATTTAACAACCCTCTACGATGTTCCAGTGCCAAGCTATCTCTGGATACAAAAAAATAAAAAAAAAAGAAAAAAAGAAAAAAATATCACGTTTAGGCAGAATGTTGTAGTAGCTGCCACTTTTCTTTATTTTCAAGCCAATATATTTCCCTTGCTGTTCAAGCCAAGGGACAGAAATTTTACTATGCAGGGGTTTCGGACAAGGCGGTTCTAATGGTGTACTTTTTGTTTTGATCCGACTCTTTTTTTAAGAACTATGGGTTTTTATATTTCTTAACATTGGACGTGATCGTCTCTTACTAGGTTGCTAGCTACCGCTGCAACCCGGACATATCAGTTACAATGGGAGAGAGATCGTTCTTTACTGTAAAAATTAAAAGATTAAAACTATTGTTCAGACACCATAAATATTTTTGCAGTTTATATTTTTAGCAATTCTGAACTAAAATAGAAAATAAAATAAAAATTAATTTTTTCAATTTTTACGTCACGTCGCTAATTAAGTCATGTATGGTTATTAGTACACAGTAGGTTTTAGATATTATGTCATGTCACTTATTACGTCATATATGGTTATTAGTAGACAATCGGTAAAATATTCGTTCTTTATTATAAAAATTTCAAACAGAAACTTGTTTATTTACATTCTAGCTAAAATAATGAAGATAATATGAATGAACCACAGTGTTCAGATTCTTTGGACTTGAGTTCGTTTTTTAACTATAAATACAAACAGGAAAAAGCCTACGGCTTTTTCTTCTTTTAAATAGTAAGAGACGAAACTCAAACAATCAAGTAGCTAACTAAGTCCAATGTATGGAATGGTTTGTTATTTCAGTGACCGTCTTTTAATGTAATTAAAAGCACTATCTTTTCAATTTAAAATTTAAAAAAGAAACTTGTTTATTTACATTCTAGCTAAAATAATGAAGATAATATGAATGAACCACAGTGTTCAGTTTCTTTGGACTTGAGTTCGTTTTTTAACTATAAATCCAAACACGAAAAAGCCTACGGCTTTTTCTTCTTTTAAATAGTAAGAGACGAAACTCAAACAATCAAGTAGCTAACTAAGTCCAATGTATGGAATGGTTTGTTATTTCAGTGATCGTCTTTTAATGTAAAGAAAATTATAAAAATGCTGTAATCTTAACTATAGTAAAGTTGCGTATGCAAGTTAGTATAGGGAAGAGTTTGATCTTTATTATACTGGAAACAAAGAAAAGAGAATCTTATATAGTAATTATGACGTCACTGCATCAAAAATACAGTTTTTATTGGAAAAATTTATTCTCTTTTAGAAATAATTTATTTTAGTTACTATAGATTTTTAACCCAATTAATTTCCTTTAAAATGAGCTATTGAACAACCCTCTACGATGTTCCAGTGCCAAGCTATCTCTGGATACAAAAAAAAAGAAAAAAATATCCCTTTTTGGGAAAATAACGTGGTTAAAGTCAATTTTCTTGATTTTCAAGCCAATATATTTCCCTTGCTGTTCAAGCCAAGAGACAGAAAGTTTCCTATACAGGGGTTTCGAACAAGGCGGTTCTAATGGTGTACTTTTTGTTTTGATCTGAATCCTTTTTTAGGAGCTATGGGTTTTTATATTTCTTAACATTGGACGTGATCGTCTCTTACTAGGTTGCTAGCTACCGCTGCAACCCGGACTAGGTTGCTATCTACCGATGCAACCCGGATTAATGAATCCATCCCATGACTCCAGACAGAGCTAATTCTCTTACAACGCCATACCTAAGTTAGTATAGCCAAGACGTCGTTCTTTATTGTAAACTTAACATTGGACGTGATCGTCTCTTACTAGGTTGCTAGCTACCGCTGCAACCCGGATGAGAGATCGTTCTTTACTGTAAACCTTTTATAATTTATAATGATGCACAATATAAATACTGTAATCTTAACTATAGTGAAGTTGCGTATGCAAGTTAGTATAGGGAAGAGTTCGATCTTTATTATAATTTTTGGTGGAAAAATTTATTCTCTTTTAGAAATAATTTATTTTAGTTACTATAGATTTTTAACGAAATTAATTTCCTTTAAAATGAGCTATTGAACAACCCTCTACGATGTTCCAGTGCCAAGCTATCTGTGGAAAAGAAAAAAAAAGAAAAGAGAAAAAAATATCCCGTGTGGGGAGAATAACGTGGTTAAAGTCAATTTTCTGGATTTTCAAGCCAATATATTTCCCTTGCTGTTCAAGCCAGGGGACAGAAAGTTTCCTATACAGGGGTTTCGGACAAGGCGGTTCTAATGGTGTACTTTTTGTTTTGATCTGACTCCTTTGTTAGGAACTATGGGTTTTTATATTTCTTAACATTGGACGTGATCGTCTCTTACTAGGTTGCTAGCTATCGCTGCAACCCGGAAAAAAAACACATTGTGCCCACATCGTTCTTTACTCAGGCAGTGCTAGCGCGCTGCCTATGATAATAAACTGATTACACACAGGAAAAAGCCTACGGCTTTTTCTTCTTTTAAATAGTAAGAGACGAGTCTCAAATAATCAAGTAGGTAGCTAATTCCAAAGGTATGCAATTTTTGTTATTCCAATGATCGTTTTTTATTGTAATGTCTATAATCTTCATCATTGTGATAACACATCTTGCTGTTTTGTTTGATTACTTCTCGATACGCCTGGTCGGTTGAATACCTTTGTTTTACTCTCTCAATTATTACTTCTCGATACACCTGGTCGGTTGAATACCTTTGCTTTTTTCTTTTCAAGTTACTATCTCTGTTGTTTGTGTAGTACTCTTTCTTCAACTTGCGTATAGCCTGCTTTGATCTAACCATTATTCTAATCAAGAATGAGAGAATTTTCAGTTTTTTCTTTCCTTATATACTAATTATGACGTCAATCTATTCACGTCATAGCTCTAATATAAAACTATGATGACGTTCATTATTTATCTAGTAGGGTTTCAGACAATGTATTTCTAATGATGTACTTTTGTTTTGATCTGACTCTATTTTTATGAGTTTTGGGTTTTTATATTTCTTAGCATTGGACTGATCTTCTATTACTAGGTTGCTAGATACTGCTGCAACCCAAATTCACATATATATTTATTTATGAGAGGCAGCCTGGCCGAGTGGTCCAAGGCACTGGTGTTAGCCACCAGTCTCTTCAGAGGCGTGGGTTCAATTCTTACCGCTGGTATACGATTATGTTTGAAAGACTGCAGTGTGAAAAGACATCAAAATGCAGTTTTTGGTGGAAAAATCCCGTTTAGTATACTGGAAACAAAGAAAAGAGAAAAAAATACCCCGTTTAGGCAGAATGTTGTAGTAGCTGCCACTTTTCTTGATTTTTTAGTACTGATTTTTTAACTTGTGTGTAGCTTGCTTTGATCTAACCATTATGTATTCATGAATGAGACCATTTACAGTTTTGACGTTTCTTATATAGTAATTATGACGTCACTGCATTAAAAATACAGTTTTTATTGGAAAAATTTATTCTCTTTTAGAAATAATTTATTTTAGTTACTATAGATTTTTAACCCAATTAATTTCCTTTAAAATGAGCTATTGAACAACCCTCTACGATGTTCCAGTGCCAAGCTATCTCTGGATACAAAAAAGAAAAAAAAAAGAAAAAATATCTCGTTTGGGGAGAATAACGTGGTTAAAGTCAATTTTCTCGATTTTCAAGCCAATATATTTCCCTTGCTGTTCAAGCCAAGGGACAGAAAGTTTCCTATACAGGGGTTTCGGACAAGGCGGTTCTAATGGTGTACTTTTTGTTTTGATCTGATTCCTGCTTTAGGAGTTAGGGGTTTTTATATTTCTTAACATTGGACGTGATCGTCTCTTACTAGGTTGCTAGCTACCGCTGCAACCCGGACTATAGTTAAGTGGCCTATATAATTTAGTATAGGCAAGAGGTCGTTCTTTATTATAACTTTAAAATGAGCCATTGAACAACTCTCTACGATGTTCCAGTGCCATGCTATCTGTTGAATTACTAACCTATACTATAATTAAGTGGCGTATAAAATTTAGTATAGGCAAGAGGTCGTTCTTTATTATAATTTATAATTTATAATGATGTATAATATAAATACTGTAATCTTAAGTATAGTGAAGTTGCGTATGCAAGTTAGTATAGGGAAGAGTTCGTTCTTTATTATAATTTTAACTCTATAATCTTCGAACATTCGAACCTTTTATAATTTATAATGATGTATAATATAAATACTGTAATCTTCACTATAGTGAAGTTGCCTATGCAAGTTAGTATAGGGAAGAGTTCGATCTTTATTATAATCTATTAGTAGAAATTTGGATTGTTCTATTTTGATATTGTTTTTGGTTATTCTTTCTTTTTTTCCACTCGCGTGAGACCATATTTTTTCAAGATTTAAAATTATTAAGCACACAAAATCCCGTGTCGAGTATCTAAAACCTAGCATAAAACAAAACTAATTTTAAAATTTTCAGGTATTTATCTTGTTTGAATTACAAAATTAGTATTATTGGTTAGACACCATAAATATTTTTGCAGTTTAAATAATAAGTTTAGTGATTCTGGACTGAAAACTAAAATAATTGCAATTATGAGACAATAATATGGAGATATGTACTTTACGGGTTACAGGATACAATAATAAATTTGAACTGAGATGAAAAAAAAATTTCTTCCAGGAGACAAAAAGCAAAACTAATTTTAGAATTTTCATGTATTTTTGTTGTTTAAATTAAAAAATTACTATTACTGATTAGGCATCATAAATATTTTTGCAGTTTACATAATAATTTTAGCGATTAAGCCAAAAAAGAAAATTTTGGTTCCAGGAGTTTCGGTTACTATTGAGACAAGTAGCTATTATTACTATAGAGTTCATTACATGGACTGTTTTATTGCTTCAAAATTCAAATATCTTTGAAAAGACTGCAGTATGAAAATACATCAAAAATGCAATTTTTTTGACAAAATTGATTCTACTTTAAAAAGTATTTTATTTTTAAATACAAAAGTGACTAGATGTTGCAATTTCCTTTAAAATGAGCTATTATACAGCTCTCTATGATTTTCCAGTGCCCAGCTAGCTGAGCAGAAAGAAAAAGCGGAAAGAAAAAAATATCCCGTTTGTGGAGAATAACGTGGTAAAAGTCAATTTTCTTGATTTTCAAGCCAATATATTTTCTTTGTTATTCAAGCCAAAGGGAGGTAAGTTTCCTTTATAGAGGATTCGGACAAGGCGGTTCTAATGGTGTACTTTTTGTTTTGATCTGACTCTTTTTTTAGGAGTTGGGGGGTTTTATATTTCTTGACATTGGAGGTGATCGTCTCTTACTAGGTTGCTAGCTACCGCTGCAACCCGGATTGCTAGCTACCGCTGCAACCCGGATTCAGATGAAACTCTCAATAAGCTTAAGTGTTCTAGCCATTTCAATAATCTCCCCGGATCTTTACTATAACTTTCATGTAAAACTAGCAAAACATTTTTTAAGCCTGATGAAGATTTAACTAATGTGTCAAAAGTAAGGTTGCAAGTCGACGATTTTGTTTTGGCCTTATTATAATTGGTATGGTGAAATAATAATATGCATATGGCTCTTAAATCATACTTTTTAATGGTTCCATATGGTCTAGTGGCTAGGATAGTTTACTTTCACTTAACAGGCTCGGGTTCAATTCCCGGTGTGGGAATATTTTTAACTCTATAATCTTCGAATATTTGAACCTTTTATAATTTATAATGATGTATAATATAAATACTGTAATCTTAACTATATTAACTATAGTGAAGTTGCGTATGCAAGTTAGTCTAGGGAAGACATCGATCTTTATTATATAACGTGTGTGTGTGTGTGTGTGTGTGTGTGTGTGTGTGTGTGTGTGTGTGTGTGTGTGTGTGTGTGTGTGTGTGTGTGTGTGTGTGTGTGTGTGTGTGTGTGTGTGTGTGTGTGTGTGTGTGTGTGTGTGTGTGTGTGTGTGTGTGTGTGTGTGTGTGTGTGTGTGTGTGTGTGTGTGTGTGTGTGTGTGTGTGTGTGTGTGTGTGTGTGTGTGTGTGTGTGTGTGTGTGTGTGTGTGTGTGTGTGTGTGTGTGTGTGTGTGTGTGTGTGTGTGTGTGTGTGTGTGTGTGTGTGTGTGTGTGTGTGTGTGTGTGTGTGTGTGTGTGTGTGTGTGTGTGTGTGTGTGTGTGTGTGTGTGTGTGTGTGTGTGTGTGTGTGTGTGTGTGTGTGTGTGTGTGTGTGTGTGTGTGTGTGTGTGTGTGTGTGTGTGTGTGTGTGTGTGTGTGTGTGTGTGTGTGTGTGTGTGTGTGTGTGTGTGTGTGTGTGTGTGTGTGTGTGTGTGTGTGTGTGTGTGTGTAATAACCCAACCCTTTGGGGTTGGGTTAGAGGACCTCACAACACTGTTCAAATGAAACTTGTGTATTATAACGACCACACTCAAAACCTCTTCCAAAACCTTTCCTAAAATCATCTTTTAAAATGTCTCTATCTGTTTCGCCGAAATAGTTCCATAACCTGTCTAAAACAGTTTCGCCCAAGTAATCCCTAAACGTAAATTCAGCGTGTTCCTTTGTTATTGGCATCTCTGCGCTAACGCATTTCAAATTAATAAGAAACCTGATTCCCGCGCTAAAATAATTCATCGCTAAGATGTTTCTTGCCTAATTGTTTCCATGGCCTTTGGTTATTAATTTCTTTTGGAGTTCGACCAAAAGAGTTGTTCCCGAGGCAAAGACATTAATGACTTGGATCTATTCCTAGAGAATCGTTTCTAGGCGAAAATTTTTAAAGTCTGACAGATGATGTCATTGATTGATTGATCGGTCAAGAAAGGGGAGATTAATTTGTTGTTTCTAAGGGGAATTATTGATTCACGATAGGTGAATTGAGGTCGACAGCACAGGTGTTCCAAGGTAGATGTTGTTGTAAGTGCACGCTCTCAGCGAATGCCAAGGTCGATGTTGTTGTTGTTGACACACTTTGATTACGCAATCAAGTTCTCGGAAATTCACTTCCCCCTCGAGTCCTAGATCAATAACATTGTTTCCGTTAGAATTCAATGCGCATGTGCAACCTTCGCCCCGGAGCTATTACACATAGAAACATCAAATAAATCGACCTTGGAAAAAGAGGTCATTGACCGATTACGCAATCTTTCTCCCTAGGGAGGCTATGCCCTTATTTGGTGTACTGACAGCATTAAAAATGCCGACAGAACCACGTGGTTCTGTCCGCGCTGGTACCCCTTCCTCTACTGACCTTTCAATTTAAATCGAATGAGGCTTTTTTCAAAGTCTATACGCTGGACGAAATGACTATATCAAAATTTTGCTTGGATGTATTTGAGGGAATGATGGTCGTGGGGGGGGGGGGCTAATTACTCCCCCTCCACGATTGCGAAAAGTTTCAAGTTTTTATGGCATGGGGGGGGGGGGGTGCTTACTGTCCAATTATTCTTGACTTTAAAAAACGGATCTAGAACTTTCAATTTAAATCGAATGAGGCTTTTTTCAAAGTCTATACGATTACCTCTTTGATAAAAACCTTATATATGAACAATAGACGGCTTGTATAACTTGTGGACAGCGATTGACAACAATGAATCGATCGAAAAAATAGCTCCAATAAGGGGGTTTAGACCATTTCACTTGCTGACATAAAGGGATCACGACTGTTTGGAATTGACCTTAATAGGATTTTGTGTGCCAAAGCAATTTTACATCCATCTCAGAGTATGTATTTTAAACTTATAATTGGATAATTATAATAGATTTCTTATGTGTTCTTCCCATACAAAACCCCTTCCCATAAGTTAAAAACCCCCTTTAATAAGTTATGCCCCAGGGCATACCTTACAACGCCTACCCCCGGGCCCTGGTGGGCTATTTTGACACCGGAGTTTTTGTTATCAGAACTTTGAACTATTTTAAAAAAATGTCTATCTCAAATTTTTATCTGATGCATTTAGGGCGTGGAGGAGGGGGGGGGGGGGCTAGTAGCCCACCAATATCTTTTAACTATTAAAAAGTGAAAAAGAACTTTCAATTTTCAGTCAAATGAGACCTCTCCAAAGTTTATACAAGCATCCCTTCCATAAGAAATAATGGGAAGGATTTGGAGAATCCTTAAATTACAACTCTTGCCCTGAGGAATGTGAGGGAGTTGTCATCCTCAAAGACCTAATTTCCAGAACTTAAAAATACGTTTACTCACAGGCCTTTGCATTTTCAGCCTTAGATTATTTGAAATTATGTCAAGAGGCAATTTACTTTTTGATTGAGATGTGGGGTTGTTTCCACAGATGGAAAATTAAGAGGCTAGTGCAGCCAAATCTTTCACAATGGCTGGCATCATCGCAAGTGCCAGAAACTGATTCTCTGATGCTCTCAAATGTAAATTCGTGAGAGCGAAAAAACTTTTATTTTGGATTGTGCTGCGCGCAATCATTATCTACGAATCTTGAAGATTTCAACTTTCAAAATTTGATGCGGATGCTATACGTTTTAGACCATGGTGGTCCTACAGTAGAAACGTGTCGATGAGACCGATCCAGTACCAAGCGGTGGAAGTAGCAGCACAGACAGTGGTGGAAGAGAGATGGCAAATGGATTTTGCAAAGTTGAAGTGCAGTATTTATGTTTGTAAGGGTGGACCAAGGTAGCGCTTGGGTGGTCATTTATCTTACGGGGGGGAGTTGTTCGGGTTCCAACCCCTGTTTCTTTTCTTTTCAGATAAATGACCTGTATTCTTTTTCTTAATTACATTTGCTTATAGTATAATTTCAAACGACCGGTTAAATTCCGCTACAAAGCGATAGTGGTTTTGCAATAAATAAGCTGTGAACTAAGTTCTATTTTCGTACTTCCTGGTTTTGGGAGTCATTGAAAGATAAATCTAAGAGGTAAAATTGGGTTTGAATGGGGATGTAGCTGATTGGCTGGGCCAAGCGAAGGTCCACCCATATGAACAGTTGTGTGTAAAGATTATTATTATTTTTTAGTCTGCGTTTTGACCCCATTCGGGGATATATATATTTTTGTGGTACTATTGTGACCTTTTGGAAGAATACAAGGTATTTTCTACAAACTGTGTACTAGTTTCCGTGCCCCAGGCAGGGTAGGAATAAAGCTACGAGGTACCGTCATTATTATATTGACAGGGAGGTTTGTTACCTCCAAGGAGAGAGTTAAGATATTTTTTAGCCGTAACCCAAGGCGGGTACATTTGGCTTTAGAAAGTGGCCATTTGACCACTCGACCGCGTTATCATACCCGGGGACAGGGTATACTGTAAATCGGGTAGTACCAAACCTGATAATTGCAGAACCGTTGGGGTAAGAGCGGGAATCCTACTAACATTTGGGCCGACGAGGGGTTCTCCCCTTCGAGTAAGTGGCATAACAACATTTTTGCGCCATTTTTACATCAATAAGTGGCGACACCCGTACTTACACCCCAATAAAGTGTAAGAAATTATCTATAGCACATGTTTCTACTGTATCGTATATGTCAGTTTTTTTCCTGTTAGAGTGCCAATGTGGATGTGATTCTTTTTGCTAATCACAAGCATTTTTTTTTAAATTATGCCAATAATTATATTTCTTTCAAAAAATTCTTTTATTTTCCTATTTCATTTTTTAAAAATAGCAAGGGACACGTTCCACCGTCTATTGTAAGCATAAGCCAAGAGAGTAGACAACAAAATAAGATTTTAATAATAATTAACATGAAAAAAAAGAACTCCATGATATCATAAAATAAACAGGCTACGATTGAAGCCTTTATCACCACAATAAGCTAAAATCCATTATATGAGGTTTTCTTAGTCTTTTTAGACATCATCTTCACCCTAAAACAAAAAATATTTTAATAATATGGCAAGTTTTTCCTACCCACCAAAATAAAGAAAATTTTAGAATGTCAGTTTTATGTCAATATTATTGAAAGCAATTATTAACAGCAAAAATAATGACATTAATCAGTTTGCTCGACATGTTGAAAATTCAGTAGAACTTTATAGTTTATAAGTCGGCTGACAAAAGAAGTAAAGCGAAAAAATTTAGATGTGGATAAAGACTTAAGCAAATAAGAAAGAAAAATTGAACAAAAAGTAGAGCAAGAATTGCAGAAAATGAGAGAAGAACTAGAAAAGAAACAGAAAACTGAGACAGAATACATAGAGGCTACAAAGAAAGAAATGAGAAAAAAAACTAAAAAGAAGACAGCTAATTCAACGGTAAGCGACGAAGATAGTGAAAAAGAAGAAGAGACCACAGATATACGACCTCGTAGACATTTTACACCAGGAGTAAAAATAAGGGGGATGGAAAGAAATAAAAACAGACAGTTTAAGAAAAACGAAGAAAAAGAAAAAGAATCTGGAACGTTGAAACACATCAAAAATATGGAAGCTATGCTGAATAGAATTACACCTGTGCTGACGGTGGACGAGTACGTGGATAATACATTGGTGAACGTGGTAGAAGCATAAATGAATACGTCAACATCATCTAGTGGCTCAGAAAAAGAAAACAAGAAACCGAAAACTGGTGAAGAAGAGGAGAATGAAGCGAGATTAGAATTGGATCCAAAAAACTTATAAGTTTAAATGTAAATGGACTGAAGCAAAGAAAGAGACATAATCTTCTAAGAGACTTTCTGATGACAGAAAGTATAGAATTAGCTTTTGTACAAGAAAGTGATACTGATAATTTAAAAAGCGTAAAACCCGAATACAAATACTTAATAAACACTTGCATTGGTGGCGGTAGTGTAGCAGTGGTTTGAGCCAAAAAATGTCAGAATCGCCGAAGAAGGAAAAATTATCAGTTGTGTGATAAATAGAGGAACATACATCAATGTTAATGCCCCATCCGGATCATAGGCAGCTTGCTAGCACTGCCTAAGTAAAGAACGATGTGGGCACAATGTGTTGTTTTTTTGTTTTTTCTCCATACCCGGGCAATTCGTATCGAAGGAGTCGTCGCAAAGGGCAACTATCCCCCCCACGCCCATAATTCCCCCGAATACATCCAATCAAAATTTTAGATAGCCATTTTGTTCAGCGTAGTTCATTTCTAGATAGAAAATATCCTTTTGAGGAGGAAACTCCCCCACAACCCACGGGGCAAGGGTTTTAAGTTATGCCCTGAGGGCATATAAGGTTTTCATAGAAAGCGTTGGCGTAAAAACTTCAAAAAAGGTTCATCCGATTGGACATTCAAATTACTAGTGCCTTTTTTAATAGTGGAAAGTGATTAGAGGGCAACTAGCCCCCCCCCCCCCACGCCCATCATTCCCCCAAATACATCCAATCAAAATTTTGAGATAGCCATTTCGTTCGGCGTAGTTGATTTCCAGATAGAAAATATCTTTTTGAGGAGGATACTCCCCCACAACCCTCGGGGCAAGGGTTTTAAGTTATGCCCTGGGGGCATATAAGTTTCTTATAGAAGGCGTTGTCGTAGAAACTTCAAAAAAGGCTCATTCGATTGGAAATTCAAAGAGCTAGTGCACTTTTTAATGGTCGAAAGTGATTGGAGGGCAACTAGGCCCCCCCGCCACGCCCATCATTCCCCCAAACACATCCAATCAAAATTTTGGTATAACCATTTTGTTCAGCGTAAGTGATTTCCAGACAGAAAATGTCTTTTTGAGGAGGACACTCCCCCAAAACCCTCGGGGCAAGGGTTTTAAGTTATGTCTTGGGGGCATATAAGGTTTTAATAGAAGGCGTTGTCGTAGAAACTTCAAAACAGGCTCATTCGATTGGAAATTCAAAGGGCTAGTACCCTTTCTAATAGTCGAAAGTGATTTGAGGGCAACTAGCCCCTCCCCCACGCCCATCATTCCCCCAAACACATCAAATCATAATTTTTAGATAGCCATTTTTTTTAGCGTACTTGATTTCCAGATAGAAAATATGTTTTCAAGGAGGAAACTCCCCACAACCCTCAGGGCAAGGGTTTTAGGTTATGCCCTGGGGGCATATAAGGTTTTTATAGAAGATGTTATCGTAGAAACTTCAAAACAGGCTCATTCGATTGGAAATTTAAAGCGCTAGTACCCTTTTTAATATTCGAAAGTGATTGGAGGGCAACTAGCCCCCTCCCCCACGCCCATCATTCCCCCAAAAACATCCAATCAAAATGTTGAGACAGCCATTTTATTCTGAGTAGTTGATTTCCAAATAGAAAATGTGTTTTTGAAGAGGAAACTCCCCCAAAACCTCAGGGCAAGGGTTTTAAGTTATGCCCTGGGGGCATATAAGGTTTTTACAGAAGGCGTTGTCGTAGAAACTTCAAAACAGGCTCTTTTGATTGGAAATTCAAAGGGCTAGTACCCTTTTTGATAGTCGAAAGTGATTTGAGTGCAACTAGCCCCTCCCCCCCGCACACCCTTCCCCCAAATACATCCAATCAAAATTTTCAGATAGCAATTTTTTTCAGCGTACTTGATTTCCAGATAGAAAATATGTTTTTGAGGAGGACACTTCCCTATAACCCCCGGGGCAAGGATTTTAAGTCATGGCCTGAGGGTATACAATGTTTTTATAGAAGGTGTTGTCGTATAAAATTAAAAACATTCAAATACGTTTTTAATATAAATGTGATTGTACCCTTCTTATTATTGGTAATTTTTTTTTTGGAAACTAGCCCCCCCCCCCCCCTCACACCCTTAATTTCCCCAAAACCATCAATCAAAATTTTGAAATAGCCAATTGGTCCCACGTACTTGATTTCCAGACAAAAAATGTGTTTTTGAGGATGAAACTCCCCCGCGTCCCTCTGGGCAAGGGTTTTAAGTTATGCCCTGGGGGTATATAAGGTTTTTAAAGAAGACGTTGTCGTAGAAACTTCAATAAAAGCTCATTCGATTGGAAATTCAAAGGGCTAGTGCCCTTTTTAATAGTTGAAAGTGATTGGAGGGCAACTATCCCCCCCCCGCACCCATCATTCCCCCAAACACATCCAATAAAAAATTTTAGATAGCCATTTTGTTCAGGGTAGTTGATTTCCGGATAGAAAACATATTTTTAAGGAGGACACTCACGCACAACCCTCAGGGCAAGGGTTATAACTTATGTCCTGAGGGCATATAAGGTTTTTATTGAAATCTTTGTCGTAGAAACTTGAATAAGGGCTCATTCGATTTGAAATTCAAAGGACTAGTACCCTTTTTAATAGTTAAAAGTGATTTGATGGCAACTAACCCCCTCTCTCGCCCACCTTTTCCCAAAACACATCCAATCAAAATTCCAGATAGCCATTCAACGTAGTTAAAAGTTTCGGAAATTATGTCATTAAAGTTGACAACCCCGCCCCCCCCAGCCCTCAGGGCAGGGATTATAATTTATGCCCTGGGGGAATGTAGAGTTATTATTGGAAGCGTTATCGTAGAAACTTCAAAAGGGCTCATTCAATTGAAATTGAAAAGGCTAGTGCCTTTTTTAATAGTTGAAAGTGATTGGATAGCGACTAATGCCTTTCTCACGCCCACCATTTAGTTGAAAGTTCTGCAACCTAGGTCTTTTAGGATGATAACCCCCTCAGAGCCCTCAGTGCAAGGGTTGTAATTTATGCCCTGGGGGCATATAAGGTTTATGTAGAAAGTTGTTGTATATGATTTATAGAATAGATTTTAGTCTTCCTGAAATCTAAATTTTATATGTTTAAAAACTAAATGTTGACTTAAGATTAAATTAAAATGTACTGTGATAATGCTAATTCCCAATAAGGCATCTCAGCGGTATCCCAAGAACGACTGAGGGTACTATGTTCAAACATTCGGGGCTACTTCGGCTCTTAAAATCTAACCAAATCCAAATAGCGTAAGTGTATCCAAGCTATCAAAGAAAGTAAACAGATTTTTTTGCGAATGGTATCAAGTTTTCCATTACAGGTCAACTAGAGAAGTTATGAAACTAAATTAAACAGTCCTATTTGTGTCCAGATTTTTAAAAGGGTGTATGCTGTTAAAAATTGCTGAAAATTTTTCTCCGGCAGACAAGTAGCAGGCCAAACTATAAAGTCTTAAAAACTGAAAAGATTGAAGTATTATTTTCTTTTTCACTGAAAAGACTATGTCAATATAAAACGAACAGAAATTAATTAGAAAAACTTTTTTCCACAAAATAAGTTTTTCAAAGAAAAGTAAAGAACTCCATTAAACAAAAAATGAGCAAACTAAAATCAAATAATCTACCAAGCGTGAAAATACCAAAAATCAGCATTGATAAATAAATGAAACCCAAATCGAACAGAAATTACAATAATTAACCGAATCAAACTCAAAACGAGCAGAAATTAACATAAGTTGGGTGCAAAACCCCTTTGCCTACCCAAGGCCAGAACAAAATTTGCACTTTACTGAAAAAATACAAATGAATGTGCATTGTCAGTTTAATATACACATACTGAAATTTACTAATCAAAATGTTAATATTATTTGATTTATTAAAGTTATAAAATAAAAACATTTATATTTTTTCAGTAAAGTGCAAATTTTGTTCTCGCCTTGGGAAGGCAAAGGGGTTTTGCGCCCAACTTATGTTAATTTCTGCTCGTTTTGAGTTTGACTCGGTTAATTATTGTAATTTCTGTTTCGTTTTGGGTTTCATTTATTGATCAATGCTGATTTGTGGAAGTTTCACGCTTGGTAGATTATTTGATTTTAGTTTTGCTCATTTTTTGTTTAAAGGAGTTCTTTACTTTTCTTTGAAAAACTTATTTTGTGGAAAAAGTTTTTTTAATTAATCCTAACATAGGAAAAACAGAAAAATTCTTCCCTCAAGATATTGCAGCGTTTATCCCCAAAAATACTGATGAATTAATATTACTTGGAGATTTTAACTGTGTAACAAGTAAGAAAGATGCCATAGCCAGAGAAGAGAATATTTGCAGAGCATTGGTTGAGCTAATAAATGGGCTGGAACTGGTAGATATCAGGGAGGAACTTAAGAGGATAAACAGCTTTACAAGAATAAACTGGGTAGGAAAACATGGAGGTGGAGCAAGACTTTTTTCGAGACTCTATTAGAAATAAGAGAAATAGAACAAAAGAAAGCAGAAGCCTATAGGATAAGAGCAAAATGCGAGGACCAGATAAGGAATGAACAACTAACAACAACACTTATTTGCAAGGAGAAAAAGCATGCAGAAGAAACTAATCTTAAAAGAGTTAAAAAGAAAAATGCGGAAACAACTGAGAAAATGGAAGATATCATGGAAGAAGTGAAATCCTTCTTCAAGAATGTATTTACAAGAGAGACAAAAAAAGAAAAGGAAAGAGTGGACGAATTTTTTCGAAAGATTGAATATAATCAAGTGACAGAGGAAGAAAATAATATACTAACGGCGAAATTAACAAAAGAAGAAATGAAAAATACTATAATGGAGATGGAAAACAATAAAACACCAGGACTTGATGGAATACCTTACAAATTTTATAAGACACATGTCGAAGAAATCACAGAACATCTGGCAGATATTTTTAAAGAATTCATAAATAACGATGATATCAAGATACAGTGTTTAGGGATGATGAAATTAATATCGAAAAAAGGTAGCCCTGAAGACCTCAACAACTAGAGGCCAATTAATATCACAGATTGCGATAACAGAATTATGTCTAAAGTATTAGCAAACAGTCTAAAAATGGTGCTACCATTCATACCAAGTGTAAACCAAAGAGGAGGACTAGAAAACCGTAAAACAGCAGATGTATTGGCTAGTATAAGAGACGTAATAATAGAAGCAGGAAGTCAAAAGGAAAAAAGAATATAAAATACAGGATAACGAGTTATGATATTAAAAAGCCTTCGATAAAATAAGAAAAAAATACTAGCATAGATCATGAATTACTACGGTTTCCACGAGACACACATAAAATGGATCAATAGGATAATTGAAAAAACAGTACAGGGAATTTGTGTGAATAGTGATGTTACAGGAAAATTTGAAGCAGAAACTGGAGTGCGCCAATGATATCCGCTGAGCCTTTTACTGTTTGACATATATTTTGACCCGTTACTTAAATATCTAGAAAAGGAAATATATGGCATTATAATAGAAAATGCGGCAATGAAGTTGAACAGTTTTGCAGATGATCTGACAACATGCACAGAAACTGAAGATGATTTCAAAGTGGCCGCTCAGTGCATAGTTGAATATTGTGACATCTTCAAGCTACAGCTCAATAGAAATAAGTATGAAATGCTATCACTGGGAGACGAAGTAGAGGGGGTGTGTGATGGGATTCCGAGAAAGGAAAAAATTTAAATCTTGGGTATGTTTTTTCAAAGAAGTTAGAGCCAAGGAAAGTGAAAATTGGATAAATACAATATCGAAATTCAAAAATGCCTTTAGACAAGGATATGGAAGAGGTCTGACTGTTCACCAGAGAGCCCAGTATGTGAATACTTATGCTTGCCCAGTTTTATGGTATCCTTTGTTTTGCAACCCAAAAAGACACATCTACAACAAATTGTGAGTGCAATTTACCAGTACATATGGAATGAAAAATTTCCACCTAAATTGAAAACAGACAATATGTTCATATATAGAAATCATGGAGGTCTTCAGGTCATACATGATGAGGAAAAAAGAATCACCAACAAGTGCTTTGTATGAAACATGGAAAAGAAAAGAGAAGAAATATAATCAAGCATTCGAAGAAATTTATGAAATAGAAAAATTAGGAATGTCACTTGAGATAAGTGGGAAAATTGAGAAAGTAAAACTTAAGGAACACATGAAAAAAGAAGCAGCTTCCTCCACTAAAACAATTGAAAATGGTAGTTATGGTGAAGAAGAGGTGGACAAAAGTTTCATACTCCTAGAAAGTTGCCTGTTGCCGCCAAAAGTTAAAGAACATATGTTTTTCTTTATGCATAATTTGTTACCCACAGAAAGGTCGAAATTAAAGATGAATATGAGTGGTAGTAATGGACTTTGTAAGCTATGCGAGAAAAAACTAGAAACGCAATATCATGTAATGTTAGAATGTGAAAAAGAAGAAACAAATGTAGCAGGACTGAGGAATTTATTGGCAAATGTTACAGGTAAAAAGGTGAAATTAATTTAGAGAAAGCTGTTTACCTAAAAGTAGACGATGAGGCCTATAGAAGGACAATAGAAGTGTACATAGTATCGCTTTTTTGTTATCACACGTGGAAGTGAAAAGAAAAGCAGAAGGAAGATTATGATGCGATAAATCGTGTGGAAACAGAATGGAAAAGGATAAGGATTATGAAGTGTAAGAAAATAGAGGGACGTGT
This sequence comes from Artemia sp. Qi Xiang Cuo, assembly GCF_049724085.1. NCBI lineage: Eukaryota > Metazoa > Arthropoda > Branchiopoda > Anostraca > Artemiidae > Artemia > Artemia sp. Qi Xiang Cuo. The sequence continues at coordinate 33,898,096 of NC_142810.1, read as the reverse complement.
TTGGTATAAAGTAGAAGGGAATAGTTTTTGTGTCTTGGGGGGCAAGGATGTGTTGTAAAAAAAAGAGAAAAAACAGTAATAATTAAAGGAGAGTAGATAAAAAGGGGTTTAAGGGTTTAAGGTTTTACATTTGTATGATTTTTTTTTTTTTTTTAATTTTTTGGTAAAGATCTAGGGAAAAGAATAGAAAAATGAGTTTTTAATTTTGGTATAAAAAATAAAGGAAAGATGAAATATGTATTTATGGAATAAGATTAGATTTTAAGTTAAATATTGAGAACGCTTAATGAAGTGTTTGATTTTAGAGTTTGATTAGAATTTTTAGATTATAATAGTTAGCTTCAGGATTTGTTCAGTATTTTTAAGTTTATATATTAGGTAAGATTTAAATTTAATTGAATAATTAGAATGTATGGGGCTTGTGATTGAATATAGTATTATGGAATATAGAAATAATATAGGAGTTTGTATGATGTAAAAAAAAAAAATTATAGAGTTTAGATTTGAAGTATTTGGGACTTAGATTGTAGGGGTTAGATTTGAGGTCTTAGATTTGAAGACTTAGGTTTGAACTGGAGTTTATTTTATGAGAAATAAATAGAGTAAATTTTTAGGAAATGTAGAAATAGTATAGGATTTTATGAATTTTTAGATTATAGATTTTGGATTTGGTCATTTTTTTAATGACCGTTTAGAATTTATTTGAAACTGGTGGAATTTATTTCATATGTTGAGGGGGATACAATTCACCTGGATTGTGAAGTATTTGATTTTCGGGAATTTTCTGGGGGGGATTATTGTAGCTACCTAGCAACGCAAGGACCAGCGAGATTATAGTGTGCTTAAATGTGATGTATTAAAAAAATAATGGTATTATATTTTTAATTTTTTCTTTTATTTATGCAAATATAGTGAAAAATGTTTCAAAGTGTTATAAGAAAAGTGAATGTATTTTAAACTACAAAAACGTATATGCATTGTAAATTTATATTTTAATGTTATATGTTATAGACCTAATGAGTGGGAGCACTCCCTTGCCGCTATGGGTTGCTAGAATGAAAATTTTGGAATTGTTGTATGGTAAATTAATGGATGGAGAATCGTAGGAATGAAAAGAAGATTTTAGGAAAAAGGTAAAAAAAATGTACTAGGAGAGAAAAAATTATGTATGTGAGGAATTATAAAAGCGGAAAGCTATGGAACGTCGAGTAAGAGGTAAGATAGATAAGTAGTAAATTGAAGAAACAATAGAGAAATAGGGACAAATTAGATTACAAATAAGCAAAGAGTCTGAGATAAAAAAAAAGAAGAAAGAAACAGGATTGATTTTTTTTCTCTTTCAGGAGTTAGAAAAGGAAACAATAACCGGTTTGATTCTATCCATTACGTGAAGTATCACCAACCTATTATTAAAAAAAACAAAAAGAAGAGGACATGTAGAAAGGAGGACCAAATACCGCTGACTAACTGCTTTAATATATTAATTATTCCAGAATGAATAAGAACTCTAAACATTTGGCTTTTTCTATAGCAAGAATATTCAATCAACGTATGTATTGCTTCGCTCGTCACAGTAGGCAGCTCATGCTCTCAGCAACTTCAAACGTCATTTAAAATCAAGGCTTCAACATTTTCTTTTTCTGTTTTTTTCTCGGATTTCCATAGTTTGCCACCATTTTTGAGGCTGCAATATTATTCTGCAGAAGTCTCGCGTTTACTACAAATAATTAGTACAAATAGCGAAACCAAAAAACACACCTGATTTTATCGGGCTCTCATAACCACTGCATCCGTGTCTGTCTTCGAGCAATATTAAATAAAAAAAACGAGTTTTTCAACTGAAAGTAAGGAGCAACATTATAACTTAAAACGAACAGAAATTATTATATATATGAGGGGGTTCGCCCCTTAGTCAATACCTCGCTCTTTACGCTAAAGTTCGAATTTGTTCGAATCACAAATCCTTGAATCACAAAGGCCGTTTAATTAGAATAGATAGCTCTTTTGAAAGTACTAAAAAGAAAACTTAAGCGTAAATACCGAGATATTGACTAGAGGGCGATCCCCCTCATATACGTAATAATTTCTGTTCGTTTTAAGTTTTAGTGTTACTCCTTACTTTCAGTTAAAAAAAATGTTGTTTTTTTGTTTAATTGCTGACCGTTTTTTAAATGATGGTGGGGAATCCGGCACCCCCTTTATAGAAATGTCTCTTCCCCCGAGTAAACTTCCTCCATGGTAAGATCCTCCAACGTAACCCCCTCCTCCGACCCCCCCACCAGAAGAAATCCCTCCTGAAAACGTCTGTATACTTTCCAATAACCAACACTATATGTAAACCATGAGCAAAGTTCATAACTTGAAACCCTTCCCCCGGGACCTGTGGGGCATGAAGTCATCCTGAAAGACATATATATTAGATTTTCGACTATGCAGAACAAAATGAATATCTCAAAATTTTGATTGGGTGACTTTGGGAAAAAATGAGTGTAGGAGGGGACCAAGTTGCCCTCCAATTTTTTTGGTCACTTAAAAAGGGGCACTAGAAATTTTAATTTCCGTTCGAATGAGCCCTCTTACGATATTCTAGGACTACTGGATAGATACGATCACCCCTGAAAAAAAATTAAAATAAAAAATAAATAAATAAACACGCATCCGTGATCTTTCTTCTGGCAAAAAAAAATACAAAATTACACATTTTTGTATATAAGAGCTTGAAACATCTACAGTAGGGTTTTTTGTTATGCTAAATCTCATGGTTTGATTTTCATTGAGATTCTGAGATTCTCTAAGTGGTGTTTCTCCCTTTTTTCCCAAGAAGTCAAATTTTTTCAGGCTCGTAACTTTTGATGGGTTAGACTAAGGGCCCTTCAGAAATATGCAATAGACGCAAGCAGTAGATTGAAAATGGATCTGAAATGTTTTTTGTTGGAAGACTAAATGCATTTTATGTTGAACAATAGACATTAAGCAAACTGACCAAAATTCAACATGTTATTGAGAAATTTCATAGCCGTATGCTGAAGCGTACCTTGTCTACATGTTTACTGGTTTGGCAAGACGGCCTCTGGCATTTGCAATGACTTGGGGATGTTTTTTTTTAAGGTTATGGGCAAAACCTGCCAAATTTTGGCATTTGACTTTCAGTAACACCAGAGTTGCTAAAACACTGTTTTCTAAATTCTGATCAGGGTTGTGCTTTGAATTTCCCCTCTCCCGAATTCTCAAGTTTTATAAATAAACTGAAACTACATCAGAAAAAACAGAAGCAAAGAAAAATAGGCATTCAAAAAGCGGAACACATAAAAACAAATTACCTATTCTTTCTGGTTTTTTTTCTTCTTTTGTTTTTAAATGAAAACAGAACAGAAACAGGCAAACAAAAATGCAAACGGAGGAATAAGACTATGCAGTGCCCATGCTTACGCCTACTCCATCCCATTTTCAAGGATTATGATTGAAGGAACTCATAAGAAATTCTCAGAGGATTTTTGTATTATTAGATAAAAAAAAAAGTTTTTTAAGAGAAAAGGGACAATGGTCACTTAGTATTGCGAATAGTTGGACCTTCTTGCAAAATATTTTTCTGCTATTGGGAAGAAGGCTAAAATACTGTTTGTTTCTTCAATGCGGACACCCATGTTCAAGAGTGATTAAGATTGAAAATTTTGACAACTCAGTGGTTTTAAAATATTTTGGATAGTTATAAAGATTTTGGACAGTTTAGTACGCATGGGTAAATGAATAGCGAGTGAATATGCAAGGTTAATTGAATGATAAAAAAAAACTTTTGTTTCGGGGGGGGGGGGAGTACAAAAAACCTAAAAATACGAACCAAAAATGTGAAATTGATCTTTAATCCCTCATAAGTAATAGGAATATTTCTGGTCTACGCTGTTATTACGAAAGTAATGAGGACTATAAAACGAGGACTGTAACTCTCTGTTTCTGGTCTAGTGAGTACCCTTCCAAGTTTCTGCCACCATGTAGTGGAGGTGTGGATGAAGAAGGGGCAATCTTCCGCCTATACGGAATAAAATCTGCCCATTTTGGGGTTTAATGTTACTCTTTGCTTTCATAATAGCAGCGTAGATCAGAAATACTCCCAGATATCATAACGGAGTGAATACCAATTTTAAATTTTTGATGCGTTTTTTATAGTTTTTTGTACCCCCCCCCCCAAATAAAAGCCTCCCTCAAACAAACGTCCTGGTTACGGGCAAAGGAATTATACATGAATTCCTACCTCCACCCTTCTCTCGTCTCTCCCTTAGAACTAATTCTGTATTTATGCGAAGGCTTATCGAAAGCAGGTATGTTTTTGCATTAAAACACACCCTTTGAGGTATCTTCATCCCTCCCTAACTACAAAACAACCAGAATACCCATTGTAGAAGTTCAAGTGCCTTTTTAAGTTTTGTAATTTGTTAACTGCTTAAAGACAGTATTTGCTCTTCGGAAACATACGGACATTTTTGAGGGAGAGTTTCCTGCTGGGGGTGCTAGGATTGTCTAGGGGAATTTTCAGTGGGGAGAAAAGTTTTGGCGAGAATTTTCTTTCAGCGGGGATCTTCAGAGACAAAGATCCCCGCTTTATCACCTCCCTTCTTATTGCATAAAAATGATTCTGGCGTTTATTTTAATTTATCAAACATAACCTGAATCAATTTGGCCAGCACTAGGACACCAGTAGCCCCCCCCCCCACCTAAGCACCTATAATAAAGGTAGAGATTGAACGTATACGTGGGAACTAAGAAGAATTAAACAACAAGTCCCAAAAACTCATTTAGTTTTCATCTGAAGGCTCAGTGAGGCTTAGAAAATTAGGCCATTGAAACGTACTCCTAGCGGTATCTTATCTCCTTCACTACACAAAGAGCTATCACCCCTCCTTAACAATAGATCATTGCATTATGAAGCAAATCAGTTCAGTTACATAAAGGATTAAGATAAATGGTAGAAACATTTTTGTGCAATAAGAAGAAAGCCTTTGTGGACATTACCCAATTTTTCGTCAGAAATATCTTGCCAGACAATTTGACCCCCACTAAAAATTCTCCTGGAAATTCCACCGTACAATTATTTTCCTATGTAAAATTGTGCATCCAAATAGGAAGAAAGTCAAATAAAAAAAAAATTGTAGAAGAATTCAGAATAATTCTTCCCAAAAAAATTTCTCCCCTCTGAAAATTTCCCAGATAACACTTCCCTCCTGCAGAAAACTTCCTCGTGAGTAATGTCCATTTGTTTCCCAATAACAGATACAATCTGTAAGCAATGGACAAATTACAAAATTTAAAAAGGCACTGAAACTTCTACAATGGGGTTCTCTGATTGTTTTGTAGTTATGGAGGGAGGGAGATGCCTCAAAAGTGGCATTTTAATGCCAAAACATCCCAGCTCTCATTGAGCCTTCAGATAAATACAGAATTTGTTCAAAGACAGAGACCAGGGGAGGGTGAAGGTAAAAATCGATGTGTGATCCCCGAGCTAGGAGTTTTGTTTGGAGGCGGGTTACAAAAAAAGTTCAAAAACTTATCAAAAATGTGAAATTGATCTTTAATCCCTCTTAGTTTATGGAAATATTTCTGGTCTATGTTGTAATATGAAAGTAAAGAGTAACATTAAAGCCCAAAATCAGCAGAATTTATTCCTTATAAGAGGGGGCCTGTCCCTTCCTAATCCCAAATATCCAAATTGAGCATACTTTATTCTCTATAGGAGGGGGACTGTCCTTTCTTCATTCACACCTCCTCATCATGGTTCACTTCAGAAACTTCAGAGGGTGTTATGCGGGGGGGGGGGATTTTTCACGGGCTTATTCTCTTCAGAGGGGTATTTTCCACGAGGGTATTTTCCACAGGCTAGAGGTAAACGCTTAGAACAGTTTATATCGTTCGGAAACAATGAGGAAAAAGCTTTTTTTTTCTCATTGACTTCTCTTGTACTTTCTGTCAAATCCTATAGACATTATAGTTGACTTCTATTATTTCAAAGTTTCACTGATATAAGTTTCATGGTTGTGAGTTCAGCTTCGTGTAGCCTTAGCAAAAGAATTGCAAAGAAGCCTTTTTACAGTTACCTCACTCTACCTTCGATGTTGTTTCGATGGACCCAAAACTACGTGGTCGTGAAGTGGAATGTGTCTCTACAGTTCTGTTCCAATTTTGGTCCTCCCCAGAACTAAATACAAGGAAAAATATATTTGAAACGAAGTAGATGCCGGCTGAAATAAAAAATACAAGCTGCCACTGCTCAATTGAACCCTGGAAAGGAAGAAATTTCAATGATTAATGTGCCACGGAAATGATGAAATTATGATCAGAATCCATGACCAACACCTAACGCTAAAAAAATGGGGTTTATTTTCACCCTTTAAAATCAAGTGCTCACATTTCTTTCATAAGTTCGTACCCTTTTCAGAACTGTATACTCAGAAACAACACAAATTCAAATCTTGTGACAAATTCATTTTTTTCTTTTTGTTTCTTATTTTTATTAGAATGCTAAAATCTAGCTAATCCCTATAGTTTTTAATAGCATTTTAGGAATTGACTCTGTTGGAAGTGCGTCTGACGCATCAAGCTATCCCGAAAGAAGGTATTTGACAAATAGTTTCGCTCGGAGGGCTCTTGGTGAGCAAGGTTATTGGTGCGGTTTAGATTGCACCCCATTATTGTTTTCGTCTTAAATCTGCCATTTGGTTCTTATTTTTATAAGAATGCTAAAGTATAGCTAATCCCTATAGTTTTAAATAGCATTTTCGGAATTGACTCTGTTGGAAGTGCGTCTGACGATTCAAGCTATCCTGAAATAAACTAATTGACAAATAGTCTCGCTCGGAGGGTTCTTGGTGAGCAAAGTTATTGGTGCGGTTTATATTGCACCTCATTATTGTTTTCGCCAGAAATCTGCCAGGAATCCTATCAGAATTTGCTCAGATGGAAGTTATTTATTAAGGCAATTAAGCAATTAAACCAGGGCAAATCCATTCACTGATCTAGGAAAATGAGTAGCAGAAGAAACAAAAAGTAGAATGAGTCAGCACTTAGTAAGCAATGAGCACTTAATTAATTTCTTAAGAGTTCGAGTTCAGAGCAGTAAGCACAGCAAAGCGATCGTGCTGCTCAATGTTATAAGTTGCATTTGCCTTTCTGCTTTACTTATATATTAAAGCTCTGGTGACGATAGGCCAGGTTTAAAAGCTAGAGTTGATCAGCATTCTACAATGAGTGGCTTGATACGGTTACCCCTGCGGAAAAGAAGAAAAAAAAAGTTGCCACATAAAAGCTACCAAAGCAACAATGTGGTCTTCTTCGTTGCTCAAACTGGGGGACTGTAGGCCCCAAGTCATCGTTTTTTACATTTCGTAGGCCATAGTTCACTCTTGAATAGCTTCCAGCAACATAAATCCTTGATTGTAATGATTTCAATATCCCAGCCCTCAACTTATCAAATTATGGGTAGGCATCCGTTTTACTAATATCTGTATTGCCTATTTGCGTGGGATTATAGGTTATCTTCAGACCAAAAACAAAACGGAAAGTCTAACACTTTTTTTTCAAGGACCCACTTAAGATCTACCAATGCAACAATGTGGTGTTCCTTGGTGTTCAATCTGAGGTACTGTATAGCTAAGTCATCCTTGTTTTAAATCTTTATAGGCCGTGGCTCAATCTTGATTCAACGGTTTCAATATTCTGACCCTTTACTTATCAAATTGCAGGCAGGCATCCTTTTTACTAATATCTGTATCGCCTATGTGCGTGGGATTATAGGCTATCTTCACACCAAAAACAAAACGAAGAATTTAACACTTCTTCCAAAAATAATCTAGTGTGTAAGAAATATTTTCTAGTAAAAACCTCAGTGGATCGGAGTCACTTATCCTTGAAAGAGGATAATTCTTATTTCTGTCTTGAACTTGATTCTGCTTGTAACTTTGTTTACAACAAGTTCGCCACAGGGACAAAATCTCTGTCTAAGTAGAGGACACCCCAGTACTCCTTGTAAAAATCTTCTGGTCAAATTTTTAATGAATAAAGCTTTGCGTGCTTTTGTATAGGAACTATAAACTATCGTAACCAATATAGAACCTATAAAGAAATACATTTTACAACTGCAGCACTTTATGCAGCTGTACTTTTGTTTTCTACTTTAAGGGTATTAAAATTCTACTAATATGTTGCTTTGGACAAAATCAAAGGGCATGTTATTTTTTTTTTTTTCAAACTCTACTGATCATAATTTTTCGAGCTCTTTGGATTGATGGGATGGGACTAATTGTTTTTATAATCAGACGTTATCGTGACCTTTTTCAGAGTCAATGTGATCAGACCACAGCGACCCCCCCCCCCCTCACACACATACACATACAAAGGTCATATTTTCCCGAGATGCATCCAATAGAAATTTTAAGACAGTTCTTTTATTCAATATAGCCCAAAGATCATATAACAAGGCTTTTGGGGCTGATACAAACCACCAGAGCCTGGGGGCTCTGGTGGTTATTTGGCTTTATTTGGTATACCAAATAAAGTGAAGTTATTTGGCTAAATTCGCTTATTTTCAAAGATTTTCCTCCTTGAAACACCTCCTTAAAAAAAAGAAGCCAAAAACATGTCTTGAAAGGCTTAAAAACCTAATTTTCACTCCCCCGTAAGTTATGAAAAAAATTCTACTTTAGCTACTTTCGGCTATCTTGAAAAGGGGTTAGGTTAGGAAAATGAAAGTTTCAGGGATGGGTCTACAGGCTGAGGTATATCCCGGGAAGATATTTTGAAGTACCTAACTCCACTCCTTCTCCCTCTAGAGGGTCCTGAAATTTGCCTACATGACGGATCTATACATATTGAAATTTTGACAAAACAATATTTTACCTTAATTTTCAGTTATCAGTTTCTTTTTTTCTGATTTTAGTTCTGAAAATTCAATTCCTGTAATTTGAGTAAAATTTTAAGCCATATCAATGGGTTTTTTTTCAAAATTTAGGAAATGTATTTGCATATCTTTAAAACCTTATAAATTGGGATTGACTAAAGTTGTGAAGCTGAAAATTTTTTTGTTGTACTTCATTTAAGCAGAAGATCTATTTTGCGAGTTTTCACTTTTATAACACATATATAATTAAAGGTCATCAAAGCTCAAGACCCTCTAGAGCAGCGGTCGGGGAACCGGGGTAAATTACCCCAAATAAGGTAAAAATGGAATTTTCGGGGATAAAAGTGAAACTTTTGTGAGTAAAAAGTAAAAATTTTTAATTTGCTATTTTATAAACCTGCTAGTATTTTTTTCAACTTTCGACATATGCAGGCCATGCCATCTCACAGATGGCATGGCCTGGAGAATCGAATTGAAAAAATCGAAGTCAAGCTAGACGATATTGATCAAGAAAATATGTTGGACAGTCTTGTTTTCAACGGTCTGAAGCAAAAGCCAGGAGTTGACCTTAAAACGACTATGCTCAGTGTCCTTTCGACACGGATGGGTGTTACTGGTATATCTTCTGGTGAATTATCAAGTGTTTTCCGGTTTAGAATGAATGGGCCTCATACCACCAGTGACAAAGTTGCCCCAGTTTTAGTGCGATTTGCTAGTAAAGATTTTGCTCGAAAAGTGTTCTTGCAGAAGTCTAAACTAGGTGGGTCTGGAATCTTTGTGTCGGAATCCCTTACAAAGCGACGTCGCGACCTGCTAAATGCCGCAAGGGATCGCGTTGGTGTTGAAAATGTATGGACCGACCGGGGCAACATACTAGTGAAGCTACCTGGTGAACCGTCTGCCCGGAAAATAAGATCCCTTGCTGAATGCGTTTGAATTCGTATTTGTGTTGTTTTCTGTCGTGTTTTCTTCTCTGTACAGCTTTGTTGCCTTTTTTCTTTCTCTTTCTTTTTAGCGATTTTTTTACTCGTATTATTATTCGCATAAACTGTTTTGGTCTCCCGTTTATTTTATTCTCGCTTTTCCTTTTCTTTTGAGGGATCCGTTTTGTTTCGTTTTTGGTTTAGTATTTCTATTATTATTTGCAAAAAAAATGTCTTTGTCTCCTATTTCTTATTTCTTACTTTTTTTTTATCTTTTTTTATTTATATAGATATGTTATATGTTTATTTATTTAATTTCGCTTGTTCTTAACTTGATGGTTTAATGAGCCGACCTTTTCGTCTAGAAGAGGTTTGATCAGCACCAATAGTCAAGAGATGCTGAACCGTGTATAAACCAAGTTAGATTTCAACCGTTAAAAAATAGTACTTATGTCCAAATATCCAAGTTAGACCCCGGGGACGCCGATTCGTTGCGTATATGTGCCTGGAATTGTCACCTCACTACTGGTTATGAAGATGTGTTGCAATTTCTTTCTGATTCACAAGGAAAAATTAGTTTTATTGGTATATCTGAAAGTTTTTTAAGTCAGGAACACTCTTTCTCGCTGTATTCTTTTCCAGATTATAATTTGGAGGCTAAAAACCGGACGTCACTTTACAGAGGGGGAATTGCGTGTTTGATTTCAAAGTCATTGACATACCAAGTAAGAAATGATATTGATGTTCGGATAGAGGGTAAGTTTGAAAGTTTTAGCATTGATTTAAATTTGGGTAGTAGTAAATTTTTGATTAGTATTGTGTATAAGCCACCGAGCGCAAGCTGGGAAGATTTTGAGCGTGGATTTGATCAACTTACGCTTGCGGTGTCTCGGACAGGTTTAATTTTATTTGTATGGGTGATTTTAACTTTGATCTGGTATCGCTGAATGGAGTGAATCTTGATTTTTTTTAATTTGATGGTTGCTAATGATCTTTTTCCCCTAGCTAATATTCCAACACGGGTTACGAGTCATTCAGCTACTCTCATTGACAATATTTTTGTTGGTTCGAAGTATCTGGACCGTAGTTATGCTGATGTGGTTCTGTAACCTTGTTTTGACCATTTTCCAGTTCTCGGAACGGTACCTTGTGTCCGCATAAAAAGAAATGAAAGAAAAAAAAGTGAAGACTCGATCGTTAAAAAAAGAGAACTTACAGAGGTGTGGTGATGAGTTGAGCAGCACTGATCTTAGCGAGATTTTGGAGATAAAAGATGACGCTTCTGGGGCATTTGACTGCATGATGGGGATCATACAGCCAATTTATGACAAGACTTGCCCAGTTAAATTTGTGAAACCGCATAAGGATCAACCCAGGAAGCCTTGGATAACTACAGAAATTCTTGAAGCGTCACATTTAAGAAATCAAGTGTATGTACATTATTTAAATAGTAGGTGTGTCAAGAAATTGGAAGAGTTTAAAATAATACGCAATAAAGTGAACTCAATGAGAAGGAAAGCTAAAAAAGAATATTTTGCTAACCAACTGAGTTTAAATAAGGATAATTCGAGAGGAACTTGGAAGGTTATAAATGACCTATTGGGAAAGAAGAAAGAAGCTCCACCCAATTCGCTGCTGATTCAAGGAGAAGCAGTGAGTGATGAAACGATTATTACTAATAAATTTGCTGAGTTCTTCTCAAGTATTGATCAAAATGTGCAGGCGGAATTTTAATAATGATTCCTTGGAGGACGAATTTTTGGATGAAAGAGGAATTGGAAATGAAATTGAATTTCAACCGTGTACTCGAGATGAAATTCTGAAGGTTGTGAAAATAATCAAATCGAATTCAGCAGGGACAAATGGAATTCATTTGAAGGCTTTTAAATCAGTGATGTGTTATTTAATATCATGTCTTGTCCACATAATCAATCTTTCCCTGGAAACTGGGGTATTCCCCGATGCGCTTAAAAGGGCAAAAGTTATCCCTCTCCATAAAGGTGGGTCTAAACTAGATATCGAAACTTATAGACCTATATCAATCCTTCCCCTGTTTTCAAAAATATTTGAAAAAATTGTACATAAAAGGCTGTATGATTACCTTACGAAAACAGGGATGTTAAGTGAAACTCAGTTCGGCTCTAGGAAAGGTCACTCGACGTCGGACGCCGTGCATTCTCTCTGTGATATTGTAAATAGATGTTTTGAACTTGGTGAAATCCCTTTGACGGTTTTTATTGATTTTAGAAAGGCGTTTGATACAGTGGATTTTAAAATTTTACTCAAAGGTCTACAGTCCCTTGGAGTTCGTGGTAATTATCTGAAATGGTTTGATAGTTTTTTAAGTGGAAGATCTATTCAAGTTGTTTTAAATGATGCATTTTCTTCTCCCTATCAAGTGAAGTGTGGTGTACCTCAGGGATCTGTCTTGGGACCACTTCTGTACCTCGTGTATGTTGATTCAATGCGTTTTTACTTACCGGAGTGTTTTATCACGACTTTCGCGGATGATACTGCTTTAACTATGTCTAGTAGAATGATTGATGATCTATTGTTGAAAGTGAATAGGGTTTTAAAGTCATTTTATGTATTTACAAGTTTAAGCCTTTTGTCAGTGAATGTTAAAAAAACTAATTTTATGATTTTTAGGAGAGTTGGTAAGCCTCTGAGTGTTGATGGAGAGATATTTTTTAATGGTAAGCCTTTGTCACAGGTGCATGAGGTGCGTTATTTGGGCTTCCAGCTTGATTGTAATTTGTCTTGGAAGCACCATAGTGATCTTGTTGCAGCTAAAGTTGCTAGAGGTCTGGGAATTTTGCGTCGTTTGAAGCATTTTTCACCATTGTCGGTTCTTTTATTATTGTATCATAGTATTGTTACGCCTTATATGTCTTATGGTTGTGTCATTTGGTCTAGCAATTTTTATGCAAATTTCAGAAGAGTGCAGATTTTACAAAATAAAAAAGTACGTCTTCTTGGGAATTATATAGAAAATGTGAATGATACCGCGTCATGTTTTAAAAAATTAAGAGTGCTTAACATTGGTCAGATTCGCGATTACCAAGCTGCTATTTTTGCCTATAGATGTTGGAGTGATGTATGTCCTCCAGTTTTTACAAATTTTTTTCGCGTAAATAGTTCACTCCACAGGTATGCGACTAGAGAGGCGGAAAATTTTACTGTTGAGTATCGAGACACCACACGTGCAGGTTTCGGGATTCGGTATTTGGCTCCGGCTATTTGGAATGATATCCCAGTTGGCGTTCGGGAAGCTGAACACATTGGGTCGTTTAAATTAAAAATAAAAAAAAATTTATTGGGAGAGGGGGGTTAATTTATTATTATTGTCATCATTAATGTTTTTTTTTTTTTCTTAATAGTTTTTGGTTTTTTTTTTTAATTTTAGTTAGAGTGTTCAAGTTTTTTTTTTTTCACGTCTTTTTTTTTTTTTTTTGATAATTATAATTTTGTGTGGTTGAGAATTATAGGATTTCAGACGACTTTCATCAGGCTTTTTGAGCCTTCTCCGGGCGGTTGCTTGTATATAGTTTATTTTGTAATTAGTAGTAAATAAAGCATGTCAAGTCAAGTCAAGTAGCGTTTTAAAAAAAAAAAAAAATAACATGCCCTTTGATTTTGTCCAAAGCAACATATTAGTAGAATTTTAATACCCTTAAAGTAGAAAACAAAAGTACAGCTGCATAAAGTGCTGCAGTTGTAAAATGTATTTCTTTATAGGTTCTATATTGGTTACGATAGTTTATAGTTCCTATACAAAAGCACGCAAAGCTTTATTCATTAAAAATTTGACCAGAAGATTTTTACAAGGAGTACTGGGGTGTCCTCTACTTAGACAGAGATTTTGTCCCTGTGGTGAACTTGTTGTAAACAAAGTTACAAGCAGAATCAAGTTCAAGACAGAAATAAGAATTATCCTCTTTCAAGGATAAGTGACTCCGATCCACTGAGGTTTTTACTAGAAAATATTTCTTACACACTAGATTATTTTTGGAAGAAGTGTTAAATTCTTCGTTTTGTTTTTGGTGTGAAGATAGCCTATAATCCCACGCAAATAGGCGATACAGATATTAGTAAAAAGGATGCCTGCCTGCAATTTGATAAGTAAAGGGTCAGAATATTGAAACCATTGAAATCAAGGAGTCACGGTCGTAACGTTTGCTGGAAGCTAGTAAAGATTGAGCCACGGCCTATAAAGATTTAAAACAAGGATGACTTAGCTATACAGTCCCTCAGCTTGAACAACAAGGAACACCACATTGTTGCATTGGTAGATCTTAAGTGGGTCCTTGAAAAAAAAGTGTTAGACTTTCCGTTTTGTTTTTGGTCTGAAGATAACCTATAATCCCACGCAAATAGGCAATACAGATATTAGTAAAACGGATGCCTGCCCATAATTTGATAAGTTGAGGGCTGGGATATTGAAATCATTACAATCAAGGATTTATGTTGCTGGAAGCTATTCAAGAGTGAACTATGGCCTACGAAATGTAAAAAACGATGACTTGGGGCTTAAAGTCCCCCAGTTTGAGCAACGAAGAAGACCACATTGTTGCTTTGGTAGCTTTTATGTGGCAACTTTTTTTTCTTCTTTTCCGCAGGGGTAACCGTATCAAGCCACTCATTGTAGAATGCTGATCAACTCTAGCTTTTAAACCTGGCCTATCGTCACCAGAGCTTTAATATATAAGTAAAGCAGAAAGGCAAATGCAACTTATAACATTGAGCAGCACGATCGCTTTGCTGTGCTTACTGCTCTGAACTCGAACTCTTAAGAAATGAATTAAGTGCTCATTGCTTACTAAGTGCTGACTCATTCTACTTTTTGTTTGTTCTGCTACTCATTATCCTAGATCAGTGAATGGATTTGCCCTGGTTTAATCGCTTAATTGCCTTAATAAATAACTTCCATCTGATCAAATTCTGATAGGATTCCTGGCAGATTTCTAAATGTTACCTTAAGATTAAATCAAAATGCACTGTGTTAATGCTAATTCCCAATAAGGCATCTCAGCAGTATCCCAAGAACAGCTGAGGGTATTATGTTCAAACTTTCGGGGATACTTCTGCTCTTAAAATTTAACCAAGTCAAAATAGCGTAGGTGTATTCAATCTATTAAAGAAAGTAAGCGTATTTTTTCGCGAATGGCATCAAGTTTTCCATTTCAAGTCAACTAGAGGTGGTATGAAACAAAATTAAACACTAATATTTGTGTCCAGATTTTTAAAAGGGTATATGTTGTTAAAAATTGCTGCAAACTTTTCTCCAGCATACAAATAGCAGGCCAAACTATAAAGTCTTAAAAAAAACGAAAAGGTTTAAAGTATTACTTTCTTTTTCCCTGAAAAACTATGTCAATATAAAACAAACAAAAATTAATTTAAAAAACTTTTTCCACAAAATAAGTTTTTCAAAGAAAAGTAAAGAACTCCATAAAATAAAAATGAGCAAGAATAAAATCAAATAATCTACCAAGCGTGAAACTACCACAAATCATCATCGATTAATAAATGAAACTCAAAGCGGACAGAAATTACAATAAATAACCGAGTCAAACTCAAAACGAATAGTAAGTAACATAAGTTGGGCTCAAAACCCATATGCCTTCCCAAGGCCAGAACATAATTTACACTTCACTGAAAAAAATATAAACGAATGCGCATTGTCAGTTTAATATACATATAGTGATATTTAGTAATCAAAATGTTAATATTATTTGATTTATTAAAGTTATAAAAGTAAAAACATTTATATTTTTTTCAGTAAAGTGTTTTTCGCAATATTTTTCGCAAATCAGCATCGATAAATAAATGAAACTCAAAACGGACAGAAATTACAATAAATAACCAAGTCAAACTCAAAACGAATAGAAATTAACACAAGTTGGGCTCAAAACCCCTTTGCCTTCCCAAGGCCGGAACATAATTTGCACTTTACTAAAAAAAATACAAATGATTGTGCACTGTCAGTTTAATATACATATACTGATTTTTAGTAATAAAAATGTTGATATTATTTGATTTATTAAAGTTATAAAACTAAAAACATCTATATTTTTTTCTGTAAAGTACAAATTATGTTCTCGCCCTGGGAAGGCATAGGGGTTTTGAGCCCAACTTATGTTAATTTCTACTCGTTTTGAGTTTGACTCGGTTATGTATCGTAATTTCTGTTAGTTTTGGGTTTCATTTATTTATCGATACTGATTTGTGGTAGTTTCACGCTTGGTAGATTATTTGATTTTATTTTTGCTCATTTTTGTTAGATGGAGTTCTTTACTTTTCTTTGTAAAACTTATTTTGTGGAAAAAGTTTTTTTCAATTAATATCATTAATCATCAATATATCGATAAAGGTTAGCCTCAATTTGAAAATTTAATTCAATTATTCAAATTATTATTTTCTGTCTCCCTTCAGATTGCAGCAAATAGAAAAAGAACATACCAAGACGAATTCCTTAATTACGGTTTTACACAAGTAGAAGACAATAGTACAATGCCATCACAGTGTGTTGTATGCATGAAGATACCGACTTCAGAATCTTTCAAAAAAAGTCAGTTGAAGAAACATTTACATAATTTTTGTACATATTTTTAAAATGCTCTGCAACTTAAAGGCTTATTTTATTGCAGTTTTACATGTCTCAATACTTATACGTATCAAGATAGACATTAGATGTTCCGAGATCCATGGGAAAAATATATTTGGCCCAATTAATGTGTTTTTTTATATACACTTTCCTAGGTTTTCAAAAATCCGTAACTTAACTTGGTTAATTTCATTTAAAAAATACTTGACAGCAACACGAAAATACAAAATCAAAATATGTAGTCCAGTACAGAATTTCTTTACTAGCAAAAAATGTGAATGAACAGGTTATTTTCGCATTATTTGGCTATTCAGCTTGACGAGACAACTGTTTTTTAGTAGCAATTCAGAGCTAATGGTATATGTTCGCTACAAAGGTGCAGATAATTTTAAAGAGGAATTGCTGTTTTATTCTTCTCTTGGGTTGAGATCTCGTGGAATTGATGTCTATAATAAAATTAATGAATACTTCAATGCGCAAAGTTTAAAATGGGAAAACTGAATTTCTGTATCTTTGGATGGAGCTCCAACTATGCTGGGTTGTCATATATCTGGTTTTTCATGTTTCGTAAGAAAAAATAACCCAAATATTGAAGTTACTCACTGTATGATCCATCACCAGGCCCTTATGGTCGAATATTTAGAACCTATACTGGAAGCCGTCATGCACGATGTCATCAAGATTGTAAATTTTATCAAGGGACATGCACTAAAGCCGCGGCTATTTCGTCAATTATGTCATAACGGTGAAGCTGAATGTACGTTTGTACGTTATTATACAGAAGTAAGGAGGCTCTCTCACGGAAATGTGCTAAATCGAGTATAGACTCTCAAAACTGAAGTCGACATTTTTATGGTTGATCAAAAAAAACATTCTCGCAGATAAGTTTAAAAACTCTTCCTGGGTTGCATATCTCGCATATTTAGCGGACATTTTTAAGGGTATAAATATATTAAAGGAATTGCAAAGAAAGAAAATTAATATCATTTCAGCGAGAGAAATAGTGTCAGCGTTTGGATTAAAGCTGCAATATTAGAGACAAAAAGTAAAACAGAACTAGATAGCTTCTTTATCGAGGTTAGCTTTGTTTTTGGGAGATTATGAAAATTTTACTTTTGCTGACATCAAGGATACAATTGTAAGACATCTTATCGAACTTAGAAAGCGGTTTTCAAATTACTTTCCAGATCTTGATACACATACTGTCAGTCGGATTGTATATCCTTTTAAATGTGCTATTGTTATGATACCAGAAAAACCTTCAGGTTTGGCAGAAGTAATTCTTAAACTTCCATCTAATACTGAAGCACATATTCAATTTGAGAGTGAACCAAACCTGTCGTCTTTTGGATGTAAAAATTGAAAGCTGAATGCAATTTTGAAAGCTGCAAAAGCCTTCAAAATTGCACATGAAGAGGTGGTTAAAAAATTCCTGCAATTTGGAACAAATTTTTGTGCGAACAAGGCTTTTCCACTCTAATGAATTTCACAGATGGCATGGCCTGCATATGTCGAAAGTTGAAAAAAATACTAGCAGGTTTATAAAATAGCAAATTAAAAATTTTTACTTTTTACTCACAAAAGTTTCACTTTTATCCCCGAAAATTCCATTTTTACCTTATTTGGGGTAATTTACCCCGGTTCCCCGACCGCTGCTCTAGAGGGTCTTGAGCTTTGATGACCTTTAATTATATATGTGTTATAAAAGTGAAAACTCGCAAAATAGATCTTCTGCTTAAATGAAGTACAACAAAAAAATTTTCAGCTTCACAGCTTTAGTCAATCCTAATTTATAAGGTTTTAAAGATATGCAAATACATTTCCTAAATTTAGAAAAAAAACCCATTGATATGGCTTAAAATTTTTACTCAAATTACAGGAATTGTATTTTCAGAACTAAAATCAGAAAAAAAGAAACTGATAACCTAACTGAAAATTAAGGTAAAATGTTGTTTTGTCAAAATTTTAATATGTATAGATCCGTCATGTAGGCAAATTTCAGGACCCTCTAGAGGGAGAAGGAGTGGAGTTAGGTACTTCAAAATATCTTCCCGGGATATACCTCAGCCTGTAGACCCATCCCTGAAACTTTCATTTTCCTAACTTAACCTCTTTTCAAGATAGCCGAAAGTAGCTAAAGTAGAATTTTTTTCATAACTTACGGGGGAGTGAAAATTAGGTTTATAAGCTTTTCAAGACATGTTTTTGGCTTCTTTTTTTTTAAGGAGGTGTTTCAAGGAGGAAAATCTTTGAAAATAAGCGAATTTAGCCAAATAACTTCACTTTATTTGGTATACCAAATAAAGCCAAATAACCACCAGAGCCCCCAGGCTCTGGTGGTTTGTATCAGCCCCAAAAGCCTTGTTATATGATCTTTGGGCTATATTGAATAAAAGAACTGTCTTAAAATTTCTATTGGATGCATCTCGGGAAAATATGACCTTTGTATGTGTATGTGTGTGAGGGGGGGGGGTCGCTGTGGTCTGATCACACTGACTCTTAAAAAGGTCACGATAACGTCTGATTATCAATACAATGAGTCCCATCCCATCAATCCAATGAGCTCTAAAAATTATGATCAGTAGCGTTTTAAAAAAAAAAAAAAAATAACATGCCCTTTGATTTTGTCCAAAGCAACATATTAGTAGAATTTTAATACCCTTAAAGTAGAAAACAAAAGTACAGCTGCATAAAGTGCTGCAGTTGTAAAATGTATTTCTTTATAGGTTCTATATTGGTTACGATAGTTTATAGTTCCTATACAAAAGCACGCAAAGCTTTATTCATTAAAAATTTGACCAGAAGATTTTTACAAGGAGTACTGGGGTGTCCTCTACTTAGACAGAGATTTTGTCCCTGTGGTGAACTTGTTGTAAACAAAGTTACAAGCAGAATCAAGTTCAAGACAGAAATAAGAATTATCCTCTTTCAAGGATAAGTGACTCCGATCCACTGAGGTTTTTACTAGAAAATATTTCTTACACACTAGATTATTTTTGGAAGAAGTGTTAAATTCTTCGTTTTGTTTTTGGTGTGAAGATAGCCTATAATCCCACGCAAATAGGCGATACAGATATTAGTAAAAAGGATGCCTGCCTGCAATTTGATAAGTAAAGGGTCAGAATATTGAAACCGTTGAAATCAAGGAGTCACGGTCGTAACGTTTGCTGGAAGCTAGTAAAGATTGAGCCACGGCCTATAAAGATTTAAAACAAGGATGACTTAGCTATACAGTCCCTCAGCTTGAACAACAAGGAACACCACATTGTTGCATTGGTAGATCTTAAGTGGGTCCTTGAAAAAAAAGTGTTAGACTTTCCGTTTTGTTTTTGGTCTGAAGATAACCTATAATCCCACGCAAATAGGCAATACAGATATTAGTAAAACGGATGCCTGCCCATAATTTGATAAGTTGAGGGCTGGGATATTGAAATCATTACAATCAAGGATTTATGTTGCTAGAAGCTATTCAAGAGTGAACTATGGCCTACGAAATGTAAAAAACGATGACTTGGGGCTTAAAGTCCCCCAGTTTGAGCAACGAAGAAGACCACATTGTTGCTTTGGTAGCTTTTATGTGGCAACTTTTTTTTCTTCTTTTCCGCAGGGGTAACCGTATCAAGCCACTCATTGTAGAATGCTGATCAACTCTAGCTTTTAAACCTGGCCTATCGTCACCAGAGCTTTAATATATAAGTAAAGCAGAAAGGCAAATGCAACTTATAACATTGAGCAGCACGATCGCTTTGCTGTGCTTACTGCTCTGAACTCGAACTCTTAAGAAATGAATTAAGTGCTCATTGCTTACTAAGTGCTGACTCATTCTACTTTTTGTTTGTTCTGCTACTCATTTTCCTAGATCAGTGAATGGATTTGCCCTGGTTTAATCGCTTAATTGCCTTAATAAATAACTTCCATCTGAGCAAATTCTGATAGGATTCCTGGCAGATTTCTAAATGTTACCTTAAGATTAAATCAAAATGCACTGTGTTAATGCTAATTCCCAATAAGGCATCTCAGCAGTATCCCAAGAACAGCTGAGGGTATTATGTTCAAACTTTCGGGGATACTTCTCCTCTTAAAATTTAACCAAGTCAAAATAGCGTAGGTGTATTCAATCTATCAAAGAAAGTAAGCGTATTTTTTCGCGAATGGCATCAAGTTTTCCATTTCAAGTCAACTAGAGGTGGTATGAAACAAAATTAAACACTAATATTTGTGTCCAGATTTTTAAAAGGGTATATGTTGTTAAAAATTGCTGCAAATTTTTCTCCAGCATACAAATAGCAGGCCAAACTATAAAGTCTTAAAAAAAACGAAAAGGTTTAAAGTATTACTTTCTTTTTCCCTGAAAAACTATGTCAATATAAAACGAACAGAAATTAATTTAAAAAACTTTTTCCACAAAATAAGTTTTTCAAAGAAAAGTAAAGAACTCTATAAAAGAAAAATGAACCAGAATAAAATCAAATAATCTACCAAGCGTGAAACTACCACAAATCAGCATCGATTAATAAATGAAACTCAAAGCGGACAGAAATTACAATAAATAACCGAGTCAAACTCAAAACGAATAGTAAGTAACATAAGTTGGGCTCAAAACCCATATGCCTTCCCAAGGCCAGAACATAATTTGCACTTCACTGAAAAAAATGCAAATGAATGCGCATTGTCAGTTTAATATACATATAGTGATATTTAGTAATCAAAATGTTAATATTATTTGATTTATTAAAGTTATAAAAGTAAAAACATTTATATTTTTTTCAGTAAAGTGTTTTTCGCAATATTTTTCGCAAATCAGCATCGATAAATAAATGAAACTCAAAACGGACAGAAATTACAATAAATAACCAAGTCAAACTC
The DNA here is from genome assembly GCF_049724085.1 of Artemia sp. Qi Xiang Cuo. Taxonomy (NCBI): domain Eukaryota; kingdom Metazoa; phylum Arthropoda; class Branchiopoda; order Anostraca; family Artemiidae; genus Artemia; species Artemia sp. Qi Xiang Cuo. The sequence goes on along the minus strand of NC_142810.1, from coordinate 33,876,816 downwards.
AAAACGAATAGAAATTAACACAAGTAGGGCTCAAAACCCCTATGCCTTCCCAAGGCCAGAACATGATTTGCACTTTACTGAAAAAAATACACATGAATGTGCATTGTCAGTTTAACATGCATATACTGATATTTAGTAATCAAAATGTTAATATTATTTGATTTATTAAAGTTATAAAAGTAAAAACATATATATTTTTTTCTGTAAAGTACAAATTATGTTCTCGCCCTGGGAAGGCATAGGGGTTTTGAGCCCAACTTATGTTAATTTCTACTCGTTTTGAGTTTGACTCGGTTATGTATCGTAATTTCTGTTAGTTTTGGGTTTCATTTATTTATCGATACTGATTTGTGGTAGTTTCACGCTTGGTAGATTATTTGATTTTATTTTTGCTCATTTTTGTTAGATGGAGTTCTTTACTTTTCTTTGTAAAACTTATTTTGTGGAAAAAGTTTTTTTCAATTAATATCATTAATCATCAATATATCGATAAAGGTTAGCCTCAATTTGAAAATTTAATTCAATTATTCAAATTATTATTTTCTGTCTCCCTTCAGATTGCAGCAAATAGAAAAAGAACATACCAAGACGAATTCCTTAATTACGGTTTTACACAAGTAGAAGACAATAGTACAATGCCATCACAGTGTGTTGTATGCATGAAGATACCGACTTCAGAATCTTTCAAAAAAAGTCAGTTGAAGAAACATTTACATAATTTTTGTACATATTTTTAAAATGCTCTGCAACTTAAAGGCTTATTTTATTGCAGTTTTACATGTCTCAATACTTATACGTATCAAGATAGACATTAGATGTTCCGAGATCCATGGGAAAAATATATTTGGCCCAATTAATGTGTTTTTTTATATACACTTTCCTAGGTTTTCAAAAATCCGTAACTTAACTTGGTTAATTTCATTTAAAAATACTTGAGAGCAACACGAAAATACAAAATCAAAATATGTAGTCCAGTACAGAATTTCTTTACTAGCAAAAAATGTGAATGAACAGGTTATTTTCGCATTATTTGGCTATTCAGCTTGACGAGACAACTGTTTTTTAGTAGCAATTCAGAGCTAATGGTATATGTTCGCTACAAAGGTGCAGATAATTTTAAAGAGGAATTGCTGTTTTATTCTTCTCTTGGGTTGAGATCTCGTGGAATTGATGTCTATAATAAAATTAATGAATACTTCAATGCGCAAAGTTTAAAATGGGAAAACTGTATTTCTGTATCTTTGGATGGAGCTCCAACTATGCTGGGTTGTCATATAACTGGTTTTTCATGTTTCGTAAGAAAAAATAACCCAAATATTGAAGTTACTCACTGTATGATCCATCACCAGGCCCTTATGGTCGAATATTTAGAACCTATACTGGAAGCCGTCATGCACGATGTCATCAAGATTGTAAATTTTATCAAGGGACATGCACTAAAGCCGCGGCTATTTCGTCAATTATGTCATAACGGTGAAGCTGAATGTACGGATGTAAGTTATTATACAGAAGTAAGGAGGCTCTCTCACGGAAATGTGCTAAATCGAGTATAGACTCTCAAAACTGAAGTCGACATTTTTATGGTTGATAAAAAAAAAACATTCTCGCAGATAAGTTTAAAAACTCTTCCTGGGTTGCATATCTCGCATATTTAGCGGACATTTTTAAGGGTATAAATATATTAAAGGAATTGCAAAGAAAGAATATTAATATCATTTCAGCGAGAGAAATAGTGTCAGCGTTTGGATTAAAGCTGCAATATTAGAGACAAAAAGTAAAACAGAACTAGATAGCTTCTTTATCGAGGTTAGCTTTGTTTTTGGGAGATTATGAAAATTTTACTTTTGCTGACATCAAGGATACAATTGTAAGACATCTTATCGAGCTTAGAAAGCGGTTTTCAAATTACTTTCCAGATCTTGATACACATACTGTCAGTCGGATTGTATATCCTTTTAAATGTGCTATTGTTATGATACCAGAAAAACCTTCAGGTTTGGCAGAAGTAATTCTTAAACTTCCATCTAATACTGAAGCACATATTCAATTTGAGAGTGAAATAAACCTCTCGTCTTTTGGATGTAAAAATTGAAAGCTGAATGCAATTTTGAAAGCTGCAAAAGCCTTCAAAATTGCACATGAAGAGGTGGTTAAAAAATTCCTGCAATTTGGAACAAATTTTTGTGCGAACAAGGCTTTTCCACTCTAATGAATTTAAAAACGAAGAACAGAAATCGATTAAAAGCCGAAGACTGTATTCAAATCGCTCTTACTTCAAAAAGTCCCAATTTTGAAGCAATTGTATCGAACATGAAACAACATCATTTCTCCAAAACGTGAAGGAAGAATGTTTTCAATTATTCTTTTTTTCTAATTTTTTCAATTCTAATTTTTGTTTGTACCGCCATTATTATTATTATAATTAGTTACAGTACCCAAAAGTGCCAATCCTTAATTGTACCCCAATAGGTTTCAATTTGTTTTATATATATATATATATATATATATATATATATATATATATATATATATATATATATATATATATATATATATATATATATATATATATATATATATATACTTACATTACTATTATTACCGTTATGTCTTACTAGTACTAGATATTACATTGATAATTTGAATAAATGATGTTTGAATTAAATTTTTATTTATTGTTTTCTCTTCAAAATTGTCATGAGGGGCTATAATATGAAAGATGCTAGAAAGAGGTGATTTCGTTTTTTTATATCTTCGCCATGGGGTAATATCAACACACGAAAAATATTTTGGGGTAATGATTAAAATAGTTCCCCAACCGCTGCTCAAGAGGGAGACGGAGTGGAGGTAGGAGTAGTAACCGCATATGGAATTTGCCAAGGCCCCTGTACCAAACAGGTTTCTGGTAGGTATAATCTGGTTTGATGGGTATAGTCTGGTTTGGTTTTTCAAAGAGAGTGACTATCCCCATGAAAATAGGTAAACATTTCTACAGGGCATTACACCTTTTCAAAGAGTGTGAGTATAACTTGATTGGTGATCGGGATTTGAATAAAAGGAATAGTTTTCTTTACAATTCATATTACTAAGAGAATTGAATTCAAAGAGAATAGTTTATTTGCGTGGATATTAGTAGAGGAAAAAAAAAATGAGTGATGCATTTACATTATTGGAGATTAATGATGGAGCTGACAACAGCAGCAGTGATGCACGAGTACCTAATGTGGCTGTGGCAATAACCGCTGGATATAGACTATGCCTTGAATGGGAAAATATGTATGGTAGATATATGAAAACAATAAGCAAATTTAGGCAAGAGGAACGACTATGATTACCTGGAAGAGTGGATATTCTCCATATAAATAAACTTCAATCAGCATTGGATGTCCTATCGAAATATATTAATGAGAACAAAATGCATCAGTGATTATTATTATTGTAATTATGTTCAATAAAATTGTTTCTAAATCAATGATATTTTTTCTTTCTATAGTGGACTAGCGTATATTTTTTAGAGTAGAAAAAAAATTCCGGTTAGTCTTAAGTTGGCTGTGAGACAGTTAGGACTCTAAAAAATGGATAGATTCGAGAAAGAGCGAATCATGGGGAATCTAGTGTTTATGGTAAAACGTTTGATTCTAGATGACAATTTTCTAGAGTTGTCTATTCAAAGGAAGATATTTTCTCGGGGATTGCTTGTCGAGATAATGAAAACTGATTCTCCATCATTAGACTATTGTATGAAGCTTCTACATTGTGGTCCAAATGCATTTACACAATTTATTGATATATTGATCACGACAGGGCAAAATAGTTTAGAAATTTAGGACTTTTTTTTCATAAGAAAGATGGTGCTCAAGGATGATTTACTCCTCTCTCTCTCTCTCTATCTCAGACAATTTTTAATGTTGCTAGCTCAGTTTCATTGTGGCAGTGAGAGCGTTAACACATGACAAAATGTTCCATACGTGTCCGTTATGTATGTACTCACTGGGCAGCTGGTCATCATGTGAGAATTGCACAATGATTGATGAGTATGATGAAAAGAGTAGATTATGTAACCCGTGTAAAATGCATAGAGGATATGCAGTACAAATTAAAGGTTGTAATTCCTGTCTTGAAAAGGTGTGTGACTCTCATCCTAGAGGTTACCTATGGTCCAATTGTCATTATGATAAATGTAAGCAGTGGGAGAGTACATATCCCGGTATGATTGGAAAGAATCCCAACCTTGATTTTAGTTTATTGCTACGAGATTGGTATCGTCGCGGTTTTAGATTGTTCTGGGAGGAGGAACCGGGTCAGCGATTCAACTATTAGAACAACAAGAAAAAATTGTTTCTACGTCATTGTTTTGACGAAAATGGGTGTTTTGATTACAAGCCCACTGATTTTTTTTTTGCTATGATAGAAAATGATTCGAAACTTGAAGACACCGCTTCTGACATTGCTTTAAATACGCAAATTGAAACATGTGAATTCTATAGAATAAATGAGAATAGTATCATTGCCTATACAAAGAGATATGACAAGAGTGAAGTCACGCTCTACTGTAAAAAATATGACTCTGACATTGCAGTACATCAGAATCAGTACACTGTGAATTCAGATAATCTCCCTGCAATAGTTGTTGTCGACAAATACCTACCAGTGGATGAAATCTAAAGAGTAGAAAAGTCGTTTTATCATGTATGTAAATTTTTTTTATTAATAAAAAATTTAACATAAATCTTTATAACATTTTATTATTAGGCCACTAAAATAAATATTAAATACGCTTGTAAGTATATTTTCCACTAGAAATTCGTTCAATCGAGGTAAGTCAACGTAGATGTTGAGAAACTGCTTGTAGGTATAGCCACGACATCTGAACGTGAAAAAGAGTAGTGCATGAAACCCACATGTCTTAGTCGTTAAATCCTGTACTCTTCGTTAATTTTGAATAATGGTTTTCCCACTGCTTTCAATAAAGTTGCTGATGTATGGCGTGTAGAATTTATACAATAGGCCAAGGGGATCAAAAAATTCAATATTCTTCGCTGTTTGAAATATGCATAGCCAATGACCGGTCTTCAAAGTCGATGGACTGCTATTAACAATGATTAGGGTATTGCTAACACCTGGAATTTTTTCAATGAAGTCCGAAGGTATGCAATAGGACTGGTACTGGGACATGTATGGATCCATACTAAATACCTTGATTATTTGGTTTGTGTTCATGGTGCAAGGTCTAGTAGAATACTGCCGTCGGGAGTGATTTCCCAAAAGGTTTCAAAGTGACTCAGTAATAATAGCGCGTTACTCTCCGTCAGAGCATTGACAAATGTACATTCTAAACGTACATTCCCTATTCGTCCTATACTCATATCTTGTGTGCCTGATAGATCCAAAACAATTACCCCGTGTTTTTTTGAAAACATCAAATCGGTTATTCCATTTTCAAATAGGTGAGAGTCATGATCTAGGAACTGCATGGTCAATTCGTGCTGAGCTCTATAGGATTTTTTGTCAAATGACATAGTGTACAGTGGAATACCATTCACTTTGCACACATGGCTAGATAGACCGAAAAAATTAAAATCATGGGGGGATTCAGTCCAGGATCCAACGTCACTGCCACTCTTCACAAAGGCCAAAGACAATTTTGATGTGATTTTTCCATTGATAAATGATGACTCGCTATAGCTACGAGAACCGGCGGCAATGAGACGTTGATTGGTGATTGTATGAGGGACAAGAATTTTAATATTGCTGCCATTGGCTCTTAGATTTTCCACTGCCAATGCAACATAGCTCATAACCTGTTGTTTTCGGACATGGAGAATTGCCGATGTGATAATGACATATGCATCGGGTGCTGCAGGAAGTGTTTTTCTCAAAATGAAATTCGATGGTGCCATCTGTAACTTTATGTCAATCTTGACATTAGGGGGTAGCCATTGGGATATATTGAATATCTCATGATTTAATTTTCCAACTAGATGATACTCCTGGGTCACTGCAGTAGTCAACTCACCGTCAGTATCAACACCTGTTCGATATTCATAACCCAGTGATTGTCATCTCATCTCCTTGTACGCCTTTGGCGTCATCATCATAAATTGTATGTGGCTAGCATAGTTTGATAAATTATTGCTAGTGCTCACCAATTTACCATTAATAAATACATTAATTTGTTTGAATAGGTTGTGTAGAATACAGTTTTTATAGGAGAGACCATCGCCGGCATATGGAGTTGTATTATCTGACTTTTTCTTCACCACAACATTTAAATCAATAAATTTTGACGAAAATTCAATGAAATTGTCTTTATTGAAAAATATTTGAAATTATATATTTTCCGCGAGGGGTTGTTCGTGGTGAAATTGTTCATAGTAGCCATACTTGACACTGACATCAACATTTTCAGCATTGAATAGATTCAATGAGGATGTAAAGTTTCCTTGTTCACTTCTCTGTGAATTATCTACTTCTCTGTGAATTGTCTATTTCTCCGTACAGTGAGACTTCTTCTCTTTAGGGCCTTATGGTAGCGTTGGCCTATTATCTGGGTTCTACCGGTGGAGGATGTCTAGAACCTCTAACCATCACATAGTCTGTGTTTAGAGTATAAAACGTTTATTTATACATATAATACAGTGAAGGTACATATGATGCGGACAGATACAGAATTCGAACTGACTCAAATAATCTAAATTGGTAACTTATATTCAGATACACATCTGGCCATTTGACAGAACTGTAAACATCTGATAAAGAGAATTTCTAAGAAGTGGGGTTGTTGATTGTTGACAATTTGCAGTGTTTGCATTTTAGATAAAGTTTATTCTGGGTTCAAGTGACCGTGGGAAGAATTACACATACTAATCTCCTAAATATATTTATAATATTAATTATTGGTTTTAAGAAATAAAAACCTATTTCCAAATTTTACATATTTTCCCCGGGGTTTTAAAAATCTTTTTTTTTTTCCAAAAAAAAACTATTTTATATACTCAAAAAAATGTACACAAAAAAAGAAAAAAAAAAAAAAAAACTACAATAAAAAGGAATAAACACGACCACAGATAATATTTTCCCAATTGGCACTTACATTTCACTTTATATTGTCATACTAAGTTTACATAAAATTCGCGTAGCTACACCTAATATAAAAATTTGCACATCGTCAGAATATCTTTTAAAAGAATTTAAATTTGAACAGAACACTTGAACAAAAATGATAATCTTCGACAGAAACACAATGAGATTTTCTTTTACTTTCCCTATACCAAAGTCTTAATTCTTTCTTTTTTTTCCAAATTATTCGGTTATTTTACTATCCATAAGATATCAAAAGGAAGTAAATACATCATTTGAAAAAGGTTGGTCAAACATCTTTCGCTTTTCATTTTTATCTTTCTATTTTTCCTATTTCAATGAAAGCATTTCTCCTGTCCAGTTAATCAGCATAAAAACCAGCTACATCCTCATTTTAACTTAAGATCAATTCCCAACACCGTTTGTACTGCAATAACATACTAATATCTACAATCATTTTACTCTACTTATCTCTCTACAATTGTTTCAATACTCTCTATACTAACCTGGAGGTTTATTTCCTGTTTTCCTATTGCTTCTCCTAAGACTACCTGATTCTCCACTCGAGCCTGCCTTAACCTCTATTTCCTCTTTATCTACTTCTACACTAACTAGACTAGATTCCAGTTGAACCTCATGCTGTTCGCTAGAAACGGAGCTATCCTCCATTATTTCTGAAGTTACTACTGGAGTCTCTCCTGGAAGCTGGCATACAGATGATGTTGAATCGATTCTCCTATGCCCACGATTCTCTAACTCCAATTCTACGATTCTTGATTCCTCCGATATTGATTTATTTGTTATTACTGGTTGCTCCAGACAATTTTGAACAACCAAAAGTTTCTCACCCGGACGTTGACGTAAGCTATAACCGTTGCTGCTTTTCTCTTCGTCTTTAGATTTTACTTTACTATTAGCAATATTAGATTTATTAATCATATCAATTTTCACCTGAAAAATAGGATTCAAACGTAAAAAGGTTTCTGAATCCTTTATAGGCTTTATCAGACGACCGTTTACTGTTCTTCTTACAGAAGTCCCTGAAAGTTCTCGTACCAAGAATAGGGAATCTTTTAAAACTTTTAAAACTATATATGGCCCACGAAATTTAAGCTTTAAACCCTTGATTTCCCTTGGATTCTGGACTTTAACTTGGACATAAACTAAGTCCCCTTCTCGAAGAACTGGTAGTACTGCGGCATTTTTATTATATTGTAATTTTTGAGATTTTCTCTGTTTTCCTGTTTGTTCATCACACATCCTGTAAATCGTGAATAAATTTCTAACTAAGTTAACCATATAATCCTCATAATTGTCAAAATAGTCAATTGAAGGAAATGATAATTGAATATCCAAAAATGAAAGAGGCTGCCTACCAAAAATTATGTAATGTGGTGAATATTTAATTGTGGACGAAATAATAGAATTTAATACATTCTGAACGAAAGTCAACTAAGTGTCCCAAGAATTGGGATGATCCTGACAATAAGATTTTAATTCGGATTTTGTTACCTTCACACGATTCTCACATAACCCGATCGATTGAGGATTATAACTTGACGAAAAATTATGTTTAATTTTTAATTTTTCACACATCTGTGAAATGAGATTTGAACGGAAAGACTGATGGGAATCAGTGATCAAAACTTCAAAAAGACCAAAGTATGCTATCACTGACTCGCAAAGAATATTGCACAGAGCTTCTGCTGTTATCTTCGACACAGCTTTCAGGACACAAAATTTTGAAAAATGGTCAACGCCAACTAACATATGAAAATTTCCGTTTTCAGTAGGCCCACATAATGCGCCCCCCATGGGACCAGCAGAGTCCATCGAGAACACACGGAATGGGTATTTCGGTTCTTCATTTTTTCCTAACGTAGGTTTGACTTTCTGATGCATTTTATTCCCACGCAAGCACAAATTACAGTTCTCGCAATACTCTCGAACCCCTGCACCCACTCCACCAAATACAAAGATACGGCTCACTCGATCTAATGTCTTCTCCATAGACATGTGACCACCAATGAGTAAGTGATCATGAGCCAGTTTTATTGCCGAATCTACTAGGACACTTGGCAAGACTATTTTAGCTGTTCTAGGGTACCCTTGGTACCCTCGGTACTAGGGTACCCTTGTACTAGATCCCTATATCCTGCACTAAAAAAAATCTACCTATCCCCCTGGTCACGTTTTACGTCAGGCCAGTTCTGACGGAGTTCTTCATTCTGTCCTGTCGTACGAAATTCAGCATCTACGGTTGCTGAAAAAATCCCTGCTTTTCTTCACCAATTGCATTTTCAATAGCTTCAAAACGCTGCGCTATCTTATACGCTTCAGAGAGGGAATTATAATCATCCTGGTGTTCTAATAAATATCTCTTAATATTTAGTCTCGAACATTCAATAAAAAACTCCAGGCCTAGACTATCAGAAAAACCTACTAATCCTTTAGACCCTGATTGATATGATTTTGTGGCACTCTCCACCATCTTATAAAACTGATACACTATTTCATGGGATGATTGCCTCAATTCAGATAAATCTTTGAATTTTTTTCCAGCTGTCTTTCCTGGTAAATATGCTTGTGTCATTTCCTTTTCAAGTTCCTCTAAATTAATAATATTGGAGGAATCTCTATCCTCAAAAAAATTAAGCAATGGCCCTGTTACTCTAAGCGGTACTGCATCTATTACCTGCGAGTCTGACCAGCCTAGCAATGTTTTTACCCTTCTCAATTGGCTAAAAAAAAGGTTTTATAAATTTTGCATTTTCAAGAACTGGAATATTTCCCAGGGGATCCATTACTGACCCAATTACTCTTTGATTCAAATTCTTATTGCTCTTATCCTCAATTGGTTAATCTGTTATATCATCCTTAAAATTATCCCCCATATTTACACTACTTCTTTCCGTGGCATTTTCTTTGGTCATTAAATTACCCACAGTAGTCAAAAATTTTACGATTAAAGTGGGATTATAATCCCGACTTGAAGAATCAAAATTCAAAGGGATATTTAAACCTTTACTTCTTATTTCTTTGAAAAAGGATGAAGCAATATCTTTGTTAAATTCAGGATCTGAAGGATCTAAAATTGGAATTGCGCTCATTTTAAACGAGAAAAAAAGAATTAGTAAAACAAATTAATTAAGTCAACGCTCTAAAAACAAGGAAAAATCGTTATTCAACACTCCTAACAGATTTCCTGCGAACTTAAAATGCATGACTTACTTTCGTAAATTGTCCTTCGACGTTCTTCACTTTTTTTTTCAAAAACTGAAATCTGGAGCGGGAACCTTAAATTGAAGCGGGAACCTGGAACCTGGAACTGAACTGGAACCTGGAACTGAACTGGAACCTGGAACTGAAGCTGGAACCTGGAACTGAAGCTGGAACGTAGAACTGAAGCTGGAACGTAGAACTGAAGCTGGAACGTAGAACTGAACTTGGACCTTGAACTGAAGCTGGAACCTGGAACTGAAGTAGATCTGAATTGGAACCTGGAACTGAAGCTGGAACGACGACACTGTAGGTGATGGGCCTCAAAATGAAATGTTTACTGCAATCTTGTAGTTGACTGGCCTCAAAATAAAATGTTAACTGCAATCTTGTCCGGCAAAAACCACTGCACCACTTTGTAAAGTTTCTTTGTTCACTTCTCTGTGAATTATCTACTTCTCTGTGAATTGTCTATTTCTCTGTACAGTGAGACTTCTTCTCTTTAGGGCCTTATGGTAGCGTTGGCCTATTATCTGGGTTCTACCGGTGGAGGATGTCTAGAACCTCTAACCATCACATAGTCTGTGTTTAGAGTATAAAACGTTTATTTATACATATAATACAGTGAAGGTACATATGATGCGGACAGATACAGAATTCGAACTGACTCAAATAATCTAAATTGGTAACTTATATTCAGATACACATCTGGCCATTTGACAGAACTGTAAACATCTGATAAAGAGAATTTCTAAGAAATGGGGTTGTTGATTGTTGACAATTTGCAGTGTTTGCATTTTAGATAAAGTTTATTCTGGGTTCAAGTGACCATGGGAAGAATTACACATACGAATCTCCGACATATATTTAGAATCTTAATTATTGGTTTTAAGCAAGAAAAACCTATTTCCAAAGTTTACAAGGAACTGATTAATGGATATGATTCCTTGTGGGGGAGATAAGTCATCTTAAGAGAAGAAATCCCTCTTTGATCTAACAATCTTTTTCTTCCTCTTCTTAGTGGCCTTCGTTGTTTTATTCTCATCAGACCCTGTTGATATCTTTAGCTTCCAGTCTGGATGAAGAGTGATGAGCGAATGACGCGAAGGCGTCCTTTTTAATCCATCCCAATTTTGTAAAGGTTTTAATTGTTCATCAATGACTCTTGCTGAAGATCAAATATTTTTATTAACACTCTCCTTGAAATTCTTGTCCGACCCCCAGTCCTGTAGTGTGGAGGCGGCAAAATTTGATGCAGCAGGCACAAGATATTTTCTGGCAAGAGGTAGTGCAGAATGAAATAGCCTAGCAAACCAGCTACTAAGAACGTAGCCAGACATTGTAGTACGCCCCTTTTAGTAGTCCAATCCATTGCCTATTTGACGTGGACTCAAAGCTCCAACACAACAATTAATATCAGGGCAGACAAATGGAATTCTTTTATTGTTCATTTTAGGTTATTTTACCGTCGTTGACAATGGGTCGAAAATGACAAGTAATCACTGCTAAGCCTTTTGTTTTTGCAAGAGGATCACCCAATTCACTTCTTAGTGTTAACTGACAGAGTTCCAAATATGAAGTGTTTACAGGAACATACTGAAGATGCTTTATATTATAGTGATTAACAAGTTCATGCGTTAATTTTTGTTCACGACCACGTAGGAGGGGACAATTGAATTGTCAACTCTTGAAGTTTCCACAAAGGATACAAAAAGAAATATGTAAGAGTCCTAGGCAAAACCAGGTGGATAATCAGCAAAAATAACTTGATCCATCCCGTAAATGGTGCCAGCATTCTTCCCATGGATCATATTCTGTTTAAAGCCAAGAACATATCTCAGATTATCATTGAGAATAATTGTTTCAGTGTCAACAGTTGAGCTAATGTAAATCCTATCATGTTCCAATGAATAATTAAAATGGAATATACCATTCCTACGATATGAGATTTTTCTATTGATTGTATGACACAAATCTCCCATATTATCATATTCAATATATTTCAATTTGACATGTGGATATTCAGTAGGTTTAAGTGCTTCAACCCATTCATAGTCGACATAACCCAACCCATTCATAGTCCAATCGAATGGTATAACTTTTATATCATACACACGATCCTTTCTCAGGATGTCATAGGTATTTTTGAGAATACAGTCGACAAGAGCCACTTCATATGCACCGTCAAATTCTATGGCAGGGGAGAGTTTTGTCCAAAAATCACTTGTAGTATTCAAGTCATTGTAGAGAGGATCGGAAACGTTGGACATGAAAGTTACATAGAAATCATGGGGCATTGTCAAAATCTTCAAAACAGATCCAAGAATCAAAATCTGAGTTGTATCCTAGCCACCGAAAAAGTAACTGTTTCTTACCCCCGCGAGTTCGTCTCTTTAATATCTTTTCAATTTGGTAGATTTCACTAGCATTTTTAACTATTTGCAGTTCATAGTCATAAAAGCCACCGAGAATCTCTTTATCTTTGGTATCAAGCAAGCGATAGGTTATGGGTTTACCGTCAAGGATTTGTGCTACTTTAAAAAGTTCGATGGACCAAAAGTACTTTCCCTTTTCAAAAACATTGATTGTTCCATTACTTCGACGAGTATCACCAACAACAAATGTATTTTTAATCTTCTGGACTTTTGATTCATCGGAATATTGTTTAAGAAAAGTGTCAATTGTATCATGATCAGAATGATGAACTTCCGTTGGTGTAGAGTTGGACAATGATCGATGAGGTCGTTGATTATAATCTAGATCATTTTATCTAGATTGATTTTATCTAGATCATGAATAAAAGTCGATGTATTTTTCAATGTACAATATCTTGAAATTAAAAGTCGAATAGTTCTTATCAATCGTTCGGCCAATGCAGCCTTTATAGGACTGTGACTATGATATAGCAGTGTACTATATTTCTATAGTACTTTTGCAACATGAGGATAAACAAATTCACTACCGCGATCCGTTTGAATTTTTTTAATCCTGTTCGAGAATACTTTCAATTACCTGAGCAAATTCAAAACCTCACTTTGATCGTAATGGAATTGCATATGCATAGCGGCTAAAAACACTGATTGTAAGTAGAATGTACTTGTACGGTGTATTGTGACGTCTTTGAAGCTCATCTAGAGTCAGGAGATCTGCTTGCATTATTCGCAATGGGTAAAAGACTTTAGTTTTTCGATATTGATTGGCACGAAGTCTATGATTTCTATGCAGAGTGTAACTCGATTCATTTTTTAGATAGTCTTGTACACTTTTAGTGCGAACACCAGTGACTTTGGAAAGAGTGGCGGGGGAACTTAAACTCCCTGCCTCGCCTATTTTTTCATAAATACCTTTCAGAATTGCAGCCATTTTGGATGTAAAATCATTTTTTAACGTCATCTGCCCTGTTTCATACTGGATGTTGGTGGTGGTGGTGACGTTGACCTGATACGTCTTCACTTTTTTTAAGGAACCAGTTTTGTGCTAGTATTTTCTAAAATCTGCTTGATATCTTCTTCTTCAAGTTAATCATTTAATGGTGATGATGATGCAGGTTCATTTAATTTTTTTAGAATTTGTCTATTGTCAAGAAGACTTTTGAGGAAGTTTATTGTATATAGAAAGTTTCATAGATGATTGTCAAATGATAATAATCATTTACAATTTGTAACCATGTCATACATTAAATCAAGTAGATTATAGCTCTTGCCCTGAATTATAATCCCTTCCCCATTGCTCTCAACTTGAATATGATCACTTTCCATGAGATAGGTTAGGAGTCGTTTACTTTTTTCACGATATGAGAGGGGCATTAGATTTCCAATTCTCAAAATAACCGAATCCACTTCTTTCTTTTTTAATTGTGTTCCAGCAGCAGATTCTTAAGAAGATGATTCTTTTTGAGGGCAGCAGTAGGCTTTGACCGGTTGGACTTGTATTATATCACCTGCTAAAGCGTGTTTTGAAGTACAAGTAGTTTTTTATTGTCCTAAACATTTTTCACTTCATGAACTTTGCAGAGATCGTTCTGAAATTTATACACGTGTAAGGAGTGAGTTTAAGTTTAGTAAAGTAATAGGGATTTGCCATTCTCGATAGAAAAAAACTGTTTACAAGTCCTGCAATTATTGGCAGTAAAAGTGTGAAAAAGCTACCGCCTGCCTGAAGAAGTCGTTTCCTTTTAAAATTCTTTCCTTTCTTTTTTGAGGCCAATGTACGTACAATGGAACGATGTTGCTTTGCCTGTTGCTTAACTACTTCTTGCAATTGAACATTACCCTCGGTCAAATTTAAACAAAGTTCAGATATTAGATTAATGAAGTTATTGTCAATATCATATTTGAGTATTGCTTTTCTAAGCTGAGGTTTTGAAGTGCTTAGAACTGAAAACAAGTGCCTATTTTCATGTAGTTTCTTCAGTGTCATGATAGCGACTAATAGGTCTTTTTAGCGTTCACGGGGAGATATACTGTAATTTCATTGTCGAAAATATCTGTGACTACACGCAGATCCTCGGGTGTATTTTGATTAAGATCCAATAGGATATAATCGTGGGGTTTATTAGTTGCCTGATTGTATGCTGAGAGCAGAAATTTAGGGGCACCTGGATAGATTTGTTTTTTGAGAGTTGTTAGAGAACTAGAATCACGAACAACTCTGTAAATGATATAGTAGGTGCAGTTCAATGCAAATGCTCTCCTACATTTACTCTGATGAAATAGATTGTGTAGAACTAGAGTTACGGAAATCTATTTATGGTGTGAGCGAATAGTAAACAGTTGCAGCATTTCCTGGGACCGTTTTTAATTAAATTCAGACATGTTATGAATTATCAGCAAAGACCTTGGTTCAGTCATGCTGAAAGCATCAAATCTTTGTATAAATACCATCTGCATTAATCCCGCCATGGCAGCAATTGCTTTAATTATGTTGAAAAAATCCTGCCAGATACAATAGCAAAAGAATATTTTTTTCGGCTTTTCCACAAACATTTTATCACAATTTTTAATTATTTTAGTTAAGAGTGTTGTTTTGCCCGACATTGAGGGCCCACACAGAAACGATCTGAATGGTGTTTTAAATTGATACATGTTACCTTCAACAGTTAACCTGGACAACTAACGGTAGACTATGGCTGTCTAATGACTAAATAATTTCCCTACTACTACTACTACTACTCTGTTCAAGAAGAAGAAGAAGACGAACAAAGAATCATATTTTCTTTTATTATATGCATAAAAAAAGCAACAATACATTGAAAAAAAACCACATTAAACATGAAAAAATACACTTTTTTTTTAAATTTATTTATAAAAAAATAAATTTATATAGGCACACAGAGAAAAAACACTTAAATAAATTCACTTTTTTTTGTTTATTTATGGAGAAAAAAATACAACATTAAATTAGAGAGCACTTGAAAAAAAAAATATCACTTTTTTTTAATGAAACATTTACAAAAAAAAATCTGCTCTAAGTCAAAAAGATAACTTTGATATTGTGGCGGTGTGCCCCCCGCTGGTGGCGGCCCCCCCCCCCCGGGCCGCGAAATTCATTTCGAAATTCTTTTCCACATAGCGCGTGGGTACTCCTTTGCAACGTTTCTTGATTTCCTCGTCGTGTGTCTGTATAAAGTACACCTTCGGAACCTACAAACATACCACGGGAAATCAAGTCACTTCCCGTTTCTGATTTTAAAAATAAAAGCTGATTTGGCGCCCGACGTTTTAATAGCTCAGGGTAAAGACCACTCCAATTGGTGTAGTCAATCCATGAGCTGATAATTTCACCATGCGCCAACTCATCAATTAGATTTGGATTTTTTACTTTTAACAATAGAGAATCCGTATCACCGTAGTAGACCTGCACTTGCCCCTTTTCAGGCCACTGTACCCTAGCCATATTGTATTAGAATTCCAACATGAGCTTTTTTGATATCTCCAAGATAGCACTGCCTGCAGCAATATTTTTATTCAAGACAATGCGTCTTTTTTTCCTATTCAAAAGTACCATGTCCGGGCCAATGATTGTAAAGGAAGTGTAATTTGGATCGGTAATAATTGAAGCACATTGTTCGGGATTAGTCACAACGCAACAACGATTTCTCTTACAAACACTCTCACATATTTCGCCGAATGCTGAATTCAAAATGACTTTATAAATTTCTATTTAAGCTTTCGTCTGTGCTTCAGAATGTTTGCTGACAAAAGTGTCTACAAATGTTCCCCACTAATTTTTAAGATGAGGTCCATCACTAGATGAGGAGATGAAAAATAATAGCCCAAATCAAGATTAAATTCCTCATAGATTTTATCCGTATTTTTACACATAATATCTAGCAGGGTTAACACGTCACTCGACAAATACAGCTTGCAGTAGTCAAGCCAATTTTTACACCCTCCCTCTGCCCAAACTTTTTTAGAAAAACTGTATTCCTCGGGGGTGCAACTACGATCGTGAAGACTATCGTAAAATGATTCAATTAAAGAATTAGTGTCCTTGACGAGTCTTGACATGGAACAAGAATAGTCATAAGGGTATATGCACTTTACCGTTAACAAATGATATAAATCATTTACAAATTGTTGCTTGAGAAGGGGGAAAGCGTTGCAGTCGTCATCGTTTTTCTGCACTTGAATTAATTCGCTCAATGATTTAGGGAAAAAACTGTATGAATCTAAAAAGTGAATTTTATTCATGTATTCAACGCCGGCTTCAACAAATTTCCACATAAATTCCAAAACCAGCAACTTTTCTGATGACTTAGGTTTAATTGTGTACGTAAAGCTGTCTATCTCCCATACATCATCTATTGTTCCATTTCTTTGAAGATGCGCCATTGCAGGTATCACATACTTCAGATCTTAGTTAGCATTATGTATAAAAACAGGTAGAAAAAGTTGCTGTTTAATTTTTAAATTACACGAATTGTGAGCCCACCCTCGAAAGTTACCTTT
Organism: Artemia sp. Qi Xiang Cuo; assembly: GCF_049724085.1. Taxonomy (NCBI): domain Eukaryota; kingdom Metazoa; phylum Arthropoda; class Branchiopoda; order Anostraca; family Artemiidae; genus Artemia; species Artemia sp. Qi Xiang Cuo. The sequence goes on along the minus strand of NC_142810.1, from coordinate 33,859,567 downwards.
TCCCGTTGAATTGGGGTCAATAAAGTGATCGTGGTCCTGGACCGCGTCTTTAGGGGCAAGGGCACTCCTACATACCCTGAAAATTCTCTCCTTTTCCGATGCCAGTTGCTTTTTATATGACAATGTCATTGGATAGTTGGTAGGACGTGATCGTGAAATTGCCCTGTTTGCTGTTTTTATTAAAGATACCAATAACTTTTCAATGCTGCCCTCCTCGTCCATAGTCAAGAAAAACTCTTCCAATTACATTTTATTGTTGGAATCACGACGAGCATGTGCATAGGAACACGCAGCTAGTTTGTGTTCCTTGACTATATTTGGCCTGATGGGTCCGATACCTCAACCAGTCTTGTTTCACAGTCTAAGGACTCTTTATCAGCTTGTAGAAGGGAATTTAGGAAATTTTTAAATTGTAAAGTGTCTTTGCCTTCTGCCGGCATTTCAATTCTTTGATTCCCATGAAATTTGCAATGCCCCATGTGGTCTGATAATGATCACTCAGATTTAAATTAGGAAAGGCACATGCGGCAATAGAAACGTTCCCCTTTCTTTGAGCCTTGAGATAAGAGTCGACTTATTGCTGTAACGGGGAAAAAATTACCATAGGAATTTACATCTTTGGGAGGCTCGTAAATAACCCATACCCAATTTTTAACATTATCTACCAACGGTGTCCGCACTGAATACAAAACTCCTTTTTTATTCGTTTTTTTTCCCCATCTACGTATTCAGTGTCTTACTGGAGAACAACCACCCCCACCCCAAGATTTTCATTTGCTTTCTCAAAAATACTTGTTTATTTCAAGGACACCGGATACTTTCCCTCTAAACAATAAAAGTTTACTTAAGGGACAATTGTCCCAAGATTACGTGCAAGTTTGTCGACATTTTTCATTGATAAATCATTATTTAATGTTTTATGGGCTCCTGTTAAAAATGCATACTTAAAACATTGCAGCCCCGTATCAGAATTGAAACCCTGGACTCTTCCCGTAGCCGTCAAATCCGGGTGGCATTTTATTCTTTTACCCCGCCCTCCCCTTAAAATAAAGTTTTTTTTAAACTTACTGAGATTCAGATCTATGCGTTCAATGTATAAGATATTGGATCCACTACCCCTCTCATTAAATGTGTCAAAAGTTGAAATTAGTTTATTCACGCAGTGGAAAAAGTTGTCTTCAAATTTGTTTGGACCTTGGTAAAAAGTATAGTTGCCAGTTGAAAAATGAAAATAGAAAATATCCCCTGATGTTTCCTTTTGTAAGTAAACTTTTTGATTTACCGATGCTTTAATTCCCTCCTTGACCCCCCCATTTCTGAATCTGAATTTCAATTTCTGCTCGAATTCTGTCGATATAGCTATGGAGAACTTTCATGGGGCCATTTAAAATAATGCCCGCGTTTTCCTCGGGAGGGCTAAAATCTACCCTGTATGTTTGTATGTGACTTAGAGCAGATTCTAACAAATAAAATTCACGCAATTCCGGGGACATAGCACTATTTTCATGTCTTGTGCCTATTTGTTCACTAATAGTAAAGTTATCGTTAAAAGTGTCCCCGGAAAAATTAGGCTCAACAATTTGCGTTGTTGCATTATCAAGTGGACTGGCGGAGGGTGGATCAGAATTGTCAATACCCCCGGTCTGTTCAATTGCAAGGAGCTGAGGTGACATGAGGTCCCCTTGTACTTATTCCAAGGTATTTGGGGACAATTGATCTAGCCAGCCTGTAATTTCTGTGACGGAATTTCTTTACAAAGACCCAGTTAAGCTAAACTAGTAACACCGCCTAAATGTTCATACATAAATCCATCTACCAAGCCTGAATCCTCTATCATATCGGTATCACAATATAAGTCGTCTAGGCTAGCTATGTCCCCAAAAATATCGTTAAGAAAACTACTTTGCCATTCCATATTATCTACAACTAATGTATGTTCGTCTCTGAACTCCATTGGAGGTGACAGAATTGGCTCTATAAATTCCAATGTTTTATTATCCAACGGCAGTTCTATTTCATTAATCTGTAGAAAAAAAATTTTTATTTTCCATGTGAAATAACCATTATTTTTATAAAGATAATAAACTATGTTAATTTTTTCTTAGTCAATGTCCTACCATCTGAACAATTAAAAGAAGAAAAAAAAGTTACATTGTTTTATGTCTTTCATAATGATAATTGAACATGTTAAAAAATATATACCGTTTTAGTCAGGAAAATGAAGTTTTATTCTTAGAGGATAAGTTAGAACAAGAGAATGATATATAAAACTAATGGTTTTATTCAAAAAATATTTTTCAGAATAAAAATGCAACATAGGGATCCAGCTCTAGTGCTTGTCCCTCTTGATTATAATTCTCAAAAAAATTTGACCATCGTTCAACCGACACCATCTGAACAATTAAAAGAAGAAAAAAAAGTTAAATTGGCTTACGTCTTTCATAGTGACATTTTAACATGTTAAAAAATATATATTACGTTAGTCAGGGATAGGAAGTCTTATAATAAGAATTTAAGTTAGAAAATAATTATGATATATAAAACTAGTGTTTTTATTCAAAAAAAATTTTCATAATCAAAATTAAAATTAGGGATTCATCTCTAGTGCCTGTTCCTCTTCATTGTAATTCTCGATAAAATCCGACCATCATTCAACCGATTCAATATGCTCTATCAAGCATTGTTCTTGAGCTTCAGTTAATGATCATTAATCCCATACAGTGGTTGCTGCTGCTGTTGGTTTAACTTTCCCGATATTCCAAATTTTCCTATGTCATTTAGCAACGGTTTTGATTGAAGTGTCGGATGTAGTTAACCTAATCTAAATAAATCTTTGTAAGCAAAGAACTTTTTTGTCCTTCCATATCAATAATTAAAGCGCGATTAAAATGTTTGGATGATCCTTTTTTGGGACAAATTTTGTTAAAAACACACATACACATGCGCACATTCATGCACAAACACACACACACACATACACACACACAGACACACACACACACACACACACACACACACACACACACACATCACACACACACACACACACACACACACACACACACACACACACACACACACACACACACACACACACACACACACACACACACACACACACACACACACACACACACACACACACACACACACACCTCACACACACACACACACCCCCCGCTGAAATATTCTTACAGGTTGAAATTGCGTTTCTAACCCCTTGGCCTATATTCAATTAGTCTATAACGTACTGCGAAAACAGCGTCAGATAGAAATGCGCTGTGGAAACAATTTATGCGATATTTGAATTTCTACTTAAAAAATTCTTAATTTTCTCATAGTTTTTGACCGGTTAAAATTTAATTCAGTTGATATTTAGTAAAGCATTGGAATTATTAGATATACGAAAAAAAAAAGAAAAAAAAAGCGGTACATATTATTTGAGACTCACTTTTGTAATGAATGGTTAAAATTCAAATTTTATGCCTGTAGGATTAAAAATTCAACCCTCTTGATGGGACATTCGATAAACGGATTACATATACACACAAAAGCTAGCCTAGTTTAATAATGACTATTCAACTCTCAACAATGAAATAGCAATTTGTCTATATAGTTATCTTTTTTAAATAAATATTTGATTCTTGCATTAGAAAAATATCTTGTTTGAAGGGAAAGTTACAAGGTAATGTTTTATGGAAATGCATGATAAGCTATTTGGTACTTCTGCATTACAACCATTCTTTTTTATACTACTAATTTTGTTAATGAAAGAATATAGAATAGTTTAGAAGCAAATTTAAGTTATGCGATTGAGAAAATTTGTCTTATTTTTGAAAAATACGGAAAAAATTCTGGCTGTACTTGTACATCAGAAGTCCCTGGCAAGGCTTGAAAATGAGTGTTCCCCCCATCTTGATCAGATAAGGCTGACTCGAATTTCTTGTCAGGTTGCATAGAGACTCCTGGCTGGTCTAACGAACTTGCACATCTGATTACTGTTGCCCTTGCAGCTTGCATTGATGTAATATCATCCCATCTTGGTCTCTTTTCGGAGGGAGGGCAAGAATCCATCTCAACATCCTTAAAAAAGAAGAAACAAATTTAGTAATAAGCCCTCTTTTACAGATAAATTGCCCTTGAGCCCCTTGTCAATATACCCCCTTTAACTGAACCCTCGTGCAACTCGACCTTTTCCTTTAAGTACTCTCTGAAAGTTCCAACTTAATACACAAATTTCATATCGAAGAAGCAGTTTGTTTTTTAACCTTCCAATGATCGTGCTAGAATTGATACATTGACCCCTTCCCTGTCTTAAATTTTTTATAAAAGCCACTTAATCATCTGTTAAATCCCCTTTTTGCTTTCATCAAATACGTCTCGTTTAATTTGGTCATAAAAAGAAACTCTTGAATCGCACATACAAGAATCATTTATTTAACAGAAATCCACGCTTTTGAATACCAACAAAATAAAGATATAAACACAGAGAATGTGGCATTGTTCCATCTTGTCCCCCCTATCAATTCTGAGTTTTGGCTAGAATTAGACAAATCCCGTTTTAATCACAATCTTTTTGTTTTCAAAAACGTTGTATTTTGGTTCCAAAAGGACCCTTTTCTGTAATTATAAACACATGTGGTTTTAATATCTGTGATAGCAAGAGTCTGTGAAATTTAAGCCCTAAAACTGTCACTCTCTTCGTAACACGCAAGTTTTTCATTCAAACCAGAAAAATAGAGTACGTTTGGAAAAAAGTTGTTTTTCAAAACAATTAAAACTTGTAAACATAGCCGTGGAGGAGATATTTTATTTACATAATAGAAAAAAGCGTGCTTTGCTATTTATATCAAGTATACTTATGACATTCTTAAGATATTGTTTAGTTGGAGGGGAGGGGGCTAAGTCCCCCCTAACATTTAAATTTAAGAGTAAAACGATTTTTTTTTAAAACTTTCAAAAGAGATATTTTAACAGGCCTTTGGGATTCGAACGAAATTTAAACTTTATTGTAAAGAGCAAGATATAATGGAGAGGGGCGATTTTTCATGTACGCCGAAACTAATAAGCAAATTATATTTTAATTATTTATATACAATGAACCAAAATCAAAATGAATATGCCTCTCTTTTTTGAATATTTACTAAAATTGAAATGCATTTACTGTTTAATATTTAAAAGAAGGACGGTTTTCAAAGGAGGTAAAAACATGGTGAAAAAAAAGGTGTTAGGAAGGAATTTCTTACTTAGTTTAATGACGAGAGAATTTCTTTTTATTATAGTAACAAAACAATTTTACTCACCAGATGCTGCGTAGAATGCTCCATATCTATGTAAATGATTGCAAAAATACCGATACTGATAGGTTGAATGAACTATTCAAACTGTTGAAAATCCTAATCTGAAAGCTGAATATATACAAAAAATAATTGAATATATTAACAGCTAAACAAGACGCGCAGGTTTTCTAACACGGGTTTACCTTAAAAAGACACGCATATACCTTGAATTAGAAATCTGGTAAATTGCGTCACAAAAACTTGTCCTTCATCAAAGTGAAAGACAAGTCCTCAAAAGTATAAGACCATGTCTGGTTGGCCTAGAAACATATCTGGTTGGCCCGGAATGTGGGGGAGCTCTGAATCTCTTTGAAAAGGTGTAATGCCCTGTAGAAATGTTTACCTATAGGACCAGTAGAATACTATACCTACCAGAAACCTGTTTGGTACAGGGGCGCAAGCAAATTCCATATGCGGTTACTACTGGTAGGTACTTCAAAATACCTTCCCGGGACATACTTTAGCCTGCAGGACCATCCCTGAAAGCTTTATTTTCCTAAAATAACCCCTTTCCAAGATTGCCAAAAGTAGCTAAAGTAGAATTTTACCATAGAATATACAGACACCTCTGATTTTAAGCTGGACAATATGATGCCTTTTTTAGGGTACGTTACGGGTTCATTTTATTTCAATTTTACTTACCTCTTCTGTCGTTATAAGTCCAACGACATATGGTGCCAAAAAACCACAGATATTTGCAAAACAGTTGGTTAATCCCATCAAGATCCCTGCATAGTTCGGTGCTATATCAATGTGATTAACCTGCAAAAGAGGGAGCAGTCGTATTAAATACAGTGCAGCCAAATTCGTTTCCATTTACAATGCTGTTTCTAGGCTAAATATTAATAGTATTGGCCAAAATATTAATAGTATTGTTTGCTGCTAAAGGAGCCATTTTCAAATAGACTTGAAATGCATGCAAAAGAAATTCCTGAAAAACCAGGTAAATTTCCATTAAGCCATAAGTAGTCGGAAATTTTGGTTTCTTTGCGCTACCCTTTTAATGCCATTCCTTGCTAGTGTTCACTTCGTGGTTAAGAAGAAGCTAAATTATGTTGTTAACTATACTATATGTACCAAAATCCATATTATTTGGTCCATTAGTTTAGGAGTGAATCAAATATTTACACATGTTTATATAGTACCGAGAGACCGGGATTCACCCATGTCCCGGCACTCGGCAGGCGGCAGGCTTGTATAGATTTGATTCTCTAATTATTTCTTAGCAAAATAATCGCGTTACTTTTAGATGCTCCTTTAAAGAGAGTAGATTACCTACTTCTTTTTTATTTTATTTTCAGGAGTAGGAAAAGAAAATAATAACCGGTTTGATTCTATCGATTACAAGAAGTATCACCAACCCATCATCAAGAAAACGAAAAAGAAGAGGAAACGAGGAAAGAAGGACCAAATATCGCTGGATGAAATAAAGAAAGCAAGAAGAATTTAAAATATGCATAAGAAAATGATTTTGTATATTTTCAATATTATAGTCTGTTTTTGAATAAATAAAAAAGAGTAGATTACTTATCAGAGGCACGCTCTACTATTTTTTTGCAGAGGCACTTAATTTGGAAGAGGTGGTCGTACAAACTTCAAAGATGGGTCATTCTATTAGAATTGGAAGTTCTAGTGCGACTTATGGAACTTATAGGAGCTGACCCCTAGCCCTGCATGGCCTGACCACCCCCTACCCTCCAAAAAATTATTAACTATATTTTATTTCATAAACTTTTGGAAGCTAACCCTTGGCCCTCTATGGCCCGACCCCCAAATAATTATGAACAATGTTTTATTCCAAAGCATATGGGATCTGACCCCTGACCCTCCATGGCCCAACTCCTTCCAAAAGAAATCAATAACAATATTTATTCCACAACTTATGGGAGCTGACCCCCTAGACCTCCATGGCCTGCCCTCCCTCCCCCAAAAAAAGACAATTTATTCCAAAACATAGAACACTGACCCCTAGCCCTTCATAGCCCCCCCCCCCAAAAAAAAAAAATAAAGAAATAAACTGGCCAGGCCCTGTCCCAACCCATGGTCCAACTTTGAGATATTGGTAGAATATAGCGAAATTCACTCTTTTTCATTATTTTATTTTGTAACACTTTCTCTGTGGCTGC